>NW_027276068.1:0-45331 GCF_030028105.1 Mobula birostris | reverse complement strand
GGCATGAATTTTCAAGGCAGGAGATTCAGGGCTGGTGTTTCAGTGCAGGAGTTTCAGGGCATGAGATTCAGGGCATGAGATTCAGGGCATGAGT
This sequence comes from Mobula birostris, assembly GCF_030028105.1. Taxonomy (NCBI): domain Eukaryota; kingdom Metazoa; phylum Chordata; class Chondrichthyes; order Myliobatiformes; family Myliobatidae; genus Mobula; species Mobula birostris. The sequence continues at coordinate 45,237 of NW_027276068.1, read as the reverse complement.
TTCAGGGCATGAGATTCAGGGCAGGTATTTCAGGGCATGTAATTCAGGGCATGAGTTTCTGGGCAGATGACTCAGGGCAAAAATTTTAGGGCATGTGATTCAGGGCATGTAATTCTGGGCATGAGTTTCTGGGCAGATGATTCAGGGCAGGAATTTTAGGGCATGTGATTCAGGGTATGAGTTTCAGTGCATGAGTTTCAGGGCAGTAGTTTCAGGGTATGTGATTTAGGGTATGAGTTTCAGGGGCATGAGATTCAGGGCACGAATTTGAGTGCAAGAGTTTCAGGGCAGGAGTTTCAGGGTATGTGATTTAGGGCATGAGTTTCAGAGCATGAGATTCAGGGCATGAGATTCAGGGTATGATTTTCAGGGCAGGAGATTCAGGGCAGGTGTTTCAGTGCAGGAGTTTCAGGGCATGAGATTCAGAGCATGAGATTCAGGGCATGAGTTTTAGGACAGGAGATTCAGGGCATGAGTTTCAGGGCATGAGTCTCAGGGCAGGAGTTTCAGGGCTTGTAATTCAGGGCGTGAGTTTCAGGATATGAGATTCATGGCATGAGTTTGAGTGCAGGAGTTTCAGGGCATGAGATTCAGGGGCATGAGTTTCAGGGCATGAGATTCAGGGCAGGTATTTCAGGGCATGTAATTCAGGGCATGAGTTTCTGGGCAGATGATTCAGGGCAGGAGTTTTAGGGCAATGTGATTCAGGGCATGAGTTTCAGTGCATGAGTTTCAGTGCAGGAGTTTCAGGGGCATGAGATTCAGGGCATGAGTTTCAGGGCATGAGATTCAGGGCAGGTTTTTCAGGGCATGTAATTCAGGGCATGAGTTTCTGGGTAGAAGATTCAGGACAGGAGTTTTAGGGCATGTGATTCAGGGCATGAGTTTTCAGTGCATGAGTTTCAGGGCAAGCAGTTTCAGGGCATGAGATTCAGGGCTTGAATTTCTGGGCATGAGTTTCAGGGCATGAGATTCAGGGCATGAGTTTCAGTGCAGGAACTTGAGGGCATGAGATTCAGTGCACGAGTTTTAGAGCATGAGATTCAGGGCTTCATTTTCAAGCAGGAGATTCAGGGCAGGTGTTTCAGTGCAGGAGTTTCAGGGCACGAGATTCAGGGCATGAGATTCAGGGCATGAGTTTCAGGGCATGAGTTTCAGGGCATGAGTTTCAGGGCAGGAGTTTCAGGGCATGTGATTCAAGGCGTGAGTTTCAGGATATGAGATTCATGGCATGAGTTTCAGTGCAGGTGTTTCAGGGCATGAGATTCAGGGCATGAGTTTCAGTGCATGAGTTTCAGGGCAGGAGTTTCAGGGTATGTGATTTAGGGCATGAGTTTCAGGGCATGAGATTCAGGGCTTGAGTTTCAGGGCATGAGGTTCAGGGCATGAGTTTCAGGGCATGAGATTCAGCGGCATGAGTTTCAGTGCAGGAACTTGAGGCATGAGATTCAGTGCACGAGTTCAGAGCATGAGATTCAGGGCATGAGATTCAGGGCATGATTTTCAAGGCAGGAGATTTCAGGGCAGGTGTTTCAGTGCAGGAGTTTCAGGGCATGAGATTCAGGGCATGAGATTCATGGCATGAGTTTCAGGGCATGAGATTCAAGGCAGGTATTTCAGGGCATGTAATTCAGGGCATGAGTTTCTGTCAGATGATTCAGGGCAGGAATTTTAGGGCATGTGATTCAGGCATGAGTTTCAGTGCATGAGTTTCAGGGCAGTGGTTTCAGGGTATGTGATTTATAGCATGAGTTTCAGGGCATGAGATTCAGGGCTTGAGTTTCAGGGCATGAGGTTCAGGACATGAGTTTCAGGGCATGAGTTTCAGGGCAGGAGTTTTAGGGCATGAGATTCAGGGCTTCAGTTTCAGGGCATGAGGTTCAGGGCATGAGTTTCAGGTCATGAGATTCAGGGCATGAGTTTCAGTGCAGGAACTTGAGGGCATGAGATTCAGGGCATGAGTTTCAGAGCATGAGATTCAGGGCATGAGATTCAGGGCATGATTTTCAGGGCAGGAGATTCAGGGCAAGAGATTCAGGGCATGAGTTTCAGGACAGGAGATTCAGGGCATGAGTTTCAGGGCATGAGTTTCAGGGCATGAGTTTCAGGTCAGGAGTTTCAGGGCATGTGATTCAGGGCGTGAGTTTCAGGATCTGAGATTCATGGCATGAGTTTCAGTGCAGGAGTTTCAGGGCATGAGATTCAGGGCATGAGTTTCAGGGTAGGTGATTAGGGCAGGAGTTTCAGGACATGAGATTCAGGGCATGAGTTTCAGGGCATGAGATTCAGGGCTTGAGTTTCAAGGCATGAGGTTCAGGGCATGAGTTTCAGGGCATGAGTTTCAGTGCAGGAGTTTTAGGGCATGTGATTCAGGGCATGAGTTTGAGTGCATGAGTTTCAGGGCAGGAGTTTCAGGGTATGTAATTTAGGGCATGAGATTCCGGGCATGAGATTCAGGGCTTGAGTTTCAGGGCATGAGGTTCAGGGCATGAGTTTCAGGGCATGAGATTCAGGGCATGAGTTTCAGTGCAGGACTTTGAGTTGGGCATGAGATTCAGGGCATGAGTTTCAGAGCATGAGATTCAGGGCATGAGATTCAGGGCATGATTTTCAGGGCAGGAGATTCAGGGCAGTTGTTTCAGTGCAGGAGTTTCAGGGCATGAGATTCAGGGCATGAGATTCAGGGCATGAGTTTCAGGACAGGAAATTCAGGGCATGAGTTTCAGGGCATGAGTTTCAGGGCAGGAGTTTCAGGGCATGTGATTCAGGGCGTGAGTTTCAGGATATGAGATTCATGGCATGAGTTTTCAGGGCAGGAGTTTCAGGGCATGAGATTCAGGGCATGAAATTCAGGGCATGAGTTTCAGGGCATGAGATTCAGGCATGAGATTCAGGGCTTCATTTTCAGGGCAGGAGATTCAGGGCAGGTGTTTTCAGTGCAGGAGTTTCAGGGCACGAGATTCAGGGCATGAGATTCAGGGCATGAGTTTCAGGGCATGAGTTTCAGGGCAGGAGTTTCAGGGCATGTGATTCAAGGCGTGAGTTTCAGGATATGAGATTCATGGCATGAGTTTCAGTGCAGGTGTTTCAGGGCATGAGATTCAGGGCATGAGTTTCAGTGCATGAGTTTGAGGGCAGGAGTTTCAAGGCATGAGATTCAGGGCATTAGTTTCAGTGCATGAGTTTGAGGGCAGGAGTTTCAGGGCATGAGATTCAGGGCATGAGATTCAGGGCAGGTATTTCAGGGCATGTAATTCAGGGCATGAGTTTCTGGGCAGATGATTCAGGGCATGAGTTTTAGGGCATGTGATTCAGGGCATGAGTTTCAGTGCATGAGTTTCAGGGCAGGAGTTTCAGGGTATGTGATGTAGGGCATGAGTTTCAGGGCATGAGATTCAGGGCTTGAGATTCAGGGCATGAGTTTCAGAGCATGAGATTCAGGGCATGAGATTCAGGGCATGATTTTCAGGGCAGGAGATTCAGGGCAGGTGTTTCAGTGCAGGAGTTTCAGGGCATGAGATTCAGGGCATGAGATTCAGGGCATGAGTTTCAGGACAGGAGATTCAGGGCATGAGTTGCAGGGCATGAGTTTCAGGGCATGAGATTCAGGGCATGAGATTCAGGGACTGATTTTCAGGGCAGGAGATTCAGGGCCAGGTGTTTCAGTGCAGGAGTTTCAGGGCACGAGATTCAGGGCATGAGATTCAGGGCATGAGTTTCAGGGCATGAGTTTCAGGGCATGAGTTTCAGGGCAGGAGTGTCAGGGCATGTGATTCAAGGCGTGAGTTTCAGGATATGAGATTCATGGCAAGAGTTTCAGTGCAGGTGTTTCAGGGCATGAGATTCAGGGCATGAGTTTCAGTGCATGAGTTTGAGGGCAGGAGTTTCAAGGCATGAGATTCAGGGCATGAGTTTCAGTTGCATGAGTTTGAGGGCAGGAGTTTCAGGGCATGAGATTCAGGCATGAGTTTCAGGGCATGATATTCAGGGCAGGAATTTCAGGGCATGTAATTCAGGGCATGAGTTTCTGGGCCGATGATTCAGGGCATGAGTTTTAGGGCATGTGATTCAGGGCATGAGTTTCAGTGCATGAGTTTCAGGGCAGGAGTTTCAGGGTATGTGATTTAGGGCATGTGTTTCAGGGCATGAGATTCAGGGCTTGAGTTTCAGGGCATGAGTTTTCATGGCAGGAGTTTCAGGGCATGTGATTCAGGGCGTGAGTTTCAGGATATGAGATTCATGGCATGAGTTTCAGGGCAGGAGTTTCAGGGCATGAGATTCAGGGCATGAGATTCAGGGCATGAGTTTCAGGACAGGAGATTCAGGGCATGAGTTTCAGGGCATGAGTTTCAGGGCATGAGATTCAGGGCATGAGATTCAGGGCTTCATTTTCAGGGCAGGAGATTCAGGGCAGGTGTTTCAGTGCAGGAGTTTCAGGGCACGAGATTTAGGGCATGAGATTCAGGGCATGAGTTTCCAGGGCATGAGTTTCAGGGCATGAGTTTCAGGGCAGGAGTTTCAGGGCATGTGATTCAAGGCGTGAGTTTCAGGATATGAGATTCATGGCATGAGTTTCAGTGCAGGTGTTTCAGGGCATGAGATTCAAGGGCATGAGTTTCAGTGCATGAGTTTGAGGGCAGGAGTTTCAAGGCATGAGATTCAGGGCATGAGTTTCAGTGCATGAGTTTGAGGGCAGGAGTTTCAGGGCATGAGATTCAGGGCATGAGTTTCAGTGCATGAGTTTCAGGGCAGGAGTTTCAGGGTATGTGATGTAGGGCATGAGTTTCAGGGCATGAGATTCAGGGCTTGAGATTCAGGGCATGAGTTTCAGAGCATGAGATTCAGGGCATGAGATTCAGGGCATGATTTTCAGGGCAGGAGATTCAGGGCAGGTGTTTCAGTGCAGGAGTTCAGAGCATAGAGATTCAGGCATGAGATTCAGGGCATGAGTTTCAGGACAGGAGATTCAGGATGAGTTTCAGGGCATGAGTTTCAGGGCATGAGTTTCAGGGCATGAGATTCAGCATGAGATTCAGGGGCCTCATTTTCGGGGCAGGAGATTCAGGGCAGGTGTTTCAGTGCAGGAGTTTCAGGGCACGAGATTCAGGGCATGAGATTCAGGGCATGAGTTTCAGGGCATGAGTTTCAGGGCATGAGTTTCAGGGCAGGAATGTCAGGGCATGTGATTCAAGGCGTGAGTTTCAGGATATGAGATTCATGGCAAGAGTTTCAGTGCAGGTGTTTCAGGGCATGAGATTCAGGGCATGAGTTTCAGTGCATGAGTTTGAGGGCAGGAGTTTCAAGGCATGAGATTCAGGGCATGAGTTTCAGTGCATGAGTTTGAGGGCAGGAGTTTCAGGGCATGAGATTCAGGCCATGAGTTTCAGGGCATGATATTCAGGGCAGGTATTTCAGGGCACGTAATTCAGGGCATGAGTTTCTGGGCCGATGATTCAGGGCATGAGTTTTAGGGCATGTGATTCAGGGCATGAGTTTCAGTGCATGAGTTTCAGGGCAGGAGGTTTCAGGGTATGTGATTTAGGGCATGAGTTTCAGGGCATGAGATTCAGGGCTTGAGTTTCAGGGCATGAGGTTCAGGGCATGAGTTTCAGGGCATGAGATTCAGGGCTTGAGTTTCAGTGCAGGAACTTGAGGGCATGAGATTCAGTGCACGAGTTTCAGAGCATGAGATTCAGGGCATGAGATTCAGGTCATGATTTTCAAGGCAGGAGATTCAGGGCAGGTGTTTCAGTGCAGGAGTTTCAGGACATGAGATTCAGGGCATGAGTTTCAGTGCAGTAACTTGAGGTCATGAGATTCAGTGCACGAGATTCAGAGCGTGAGATTCAGGGCATGAGATTCAGGGCATGAGTTTCAGGGCAGGAGATTCAGGGCAGGTGTTTCAGTGCTGGAGTTTCATGTCATGAGATTCAGGACATGAGATTCAGGGCATGAGCTTTAGGACAGGAGTTTCAGGGCATGAGATTCAGGACATGAGATTCAGGGCATGAGCTTTAGGCAGGAGATTCAGGGCATGAGTTTCAGGGCATGAGTTTCAGGGCAGGAGTTTCAGGGCATGTAATTCAGGGCGTGAGTTTTCAGGGCATGAGATTCAGAGCAGGTATTTCAGGGCATGTAATTCAGGGCATGAGTTTCTGGGCAGATGATTCAGGGCATGAGTTTTAGGGCATGTGATTCAGGGCATGAGTTTCAGTGCATGAGTTTCAGGGCAGGAATTTCAGGGTATGTGATTTAGGGCATGAGTTTCAGGGCATGAGATTCAGGGCTTGAGTTTCAGGGCATGAGTTCAGGGTATGAGTTTCAGGGCAATGAGATTCAGGGCATGAGTTTCAGTGCAGGAACTTGAGGGCATGAGATTCAGTGCACGAGTTTCAGAGCATGAGATTCAGGGCATGAGATTCAGGCATGATTTTCAAGGCAGGAGATTCAGGGCAGGTGTTTCAGTGCAGGAGTTTCAGGGCATGAGATTCAGGGCATGAGATTCAGGGCATGAGTTTCAGGGCATGAGATTCAGGGCAGGTATTTCAGGGCATGTAATTCAGGGCATGAGTTTCTGGGCAGATGATTCAGGGCAAAAATTTTAGGGCATGTGATTCAGGGCATGTAATTCTGGGCATGAGTTTCTGGGCAGATGATATTCAGGGCAGGAATTTTAGGGCATGTGATTCAGGGCATGAGTTTCAGGGCATGAGTTTCAGGGCAGTAGTTTCAGGGTATGTGATTTAGGGTATGAATTTCAGGGCATGAGATTCAGGGCACGAATTTGAGTGCAAGAGTTTCAGGGCAGGAGTTTCAGGGTATGTGATTTAGGGCATGAATTTCAGAGCATGAGATTCAGGGCATGAGATTCAGGGTATGATTTTCAGGGCAGGAGATTCAGGGCAGGTGTTTCAGTGCAGGAGTTTCAGGGCATGAGATTCAGAGCATGAGATCTCAGGGCATGAGTTTTAGGACAGGAGATTCAGGGTATGAGTTTCAGGGCATGAGTCTCAGGGCAGGAGTTTCAGGGCTTGTAATTCAGGGCGTGAGTTTCAGGATATGAGATTCATGGCATGAGTTTGAGTGCAGGAGTTTCAGGGCATGAGATTCAGGGCATGAGTTTCAGGGCATGAGATTCAGGGCAGGTATTTCAGGGCATGTAATTCAGGGCATGAGTTTCTGGGCAGATGATTCAGGGCAGGAGTTTTAGGGCATGTGATTCAGGGCATGAGTTTCAGTGCATGAGTTTCAGTGCAGGAGTTTCAGGGCATGAGATTCAGGGCATGAGTTTCAGGGCATGAGATTCAGGGCAGGTTTTTCAGGGCATGTAATTCAGGGCATGAGTTTCTGGGCAGAAGATTCAGGACAGGAGTTTTAGGGCATGTGATTCAGGGCATGAGTTTCAGTGCATGAGTTTCAGGGCAAGAGTTTCAGGCATGAGATTCAGGGCATGAGTTTCAGTGCAGGAACTTGAGGGCGTGAGATTCAGTGCACGAGTTTTAGAGCATGAGATTCAGGGCTTCATTTTCAAGCAGGAGATTCAGGGCAGGTCTTTCAGTGCAGGAGTTTCAGGGCACGAGATTCAGGGCATGAGATTCAGGGCATGAGTTTCAGGGCATGAGTTTTCAGGGCATGAGTTTCAGGGCAGGAGTTTCAGGGCATGTGATTCAAGGCGTGAGTTTCAGGATATGAGATTCATGGCATGAGTTTCAGTGCAGGTGTTTCAGGGCATGAGATTCAGGGCATGAGTTTCAGTGCATGAGTTTCAGGGCAGGAGTTTCAGGGTATGTGATTTAATGCATGAGTTTCAGGGCATGAGATTCAGGGCTTGAGTTTCAGGGCATGAGGTTCAGGGCATGAGTTTCAGGGCATGAGATTCAGCGCATGAGTTTCAGTGCAGGAACTTGAGGGCATGAGATTCAGTGCACGAGTTTCAGAGCATGAGATTCAGGGCATGAGATTCAGGGCATGATTTTCAAGGCAGGAGATTCAGGGCAGGTGTTTCAGTGCAGGAGTTTCAGGGCATGAGATTCAGGGCATGAGATTCATGGCATGAGTTTCAGGGCATGAGATTCAAGGCAGGTATTTCAGGGCATGTAATTCAGGGCATGAGTTTCTGTCAGATGATTCAGGGCAGGAATTTTAGGGCTTGTGATTTCAGGGCATGAGTTTCAGTGCATGAGTTTCAGGGCAGTGGTTTCAGGGTATGTGATTTATAGCATGAGTTTCAGGGCATGAGATTCAGGGCTTGAGTTTCAGGGCATGAGGTTCAGGACATGAGTTTCAGGGCATGAGTTTCAGGCAGGAGTTTTAGGGCATGAGATTCAGGGTTTCAGTTTCAGGGCATGAGGTTCAGGGCATGAGTTTCAGGTCATGAGATTCAGGGCATGAGTTTCAGTGCAGGAACTTGAGGGCATGAGATTCAGGGCATGAGTTTCAGAGCATGAGATTCAGGGCATGAGATTCAGGGCATGATTTTCAGGGCAGGAGATTCAGGGCAAGAGATTCAGGGCATGAGTTTCAGGACAGGAGATTCAGGGCATGAGTTTCAGGGCATGAGTTTCAGGGCATGAGTTTCAGGGCAGGAGTTTCAGGCATGTGATTCAGGGCGTGAGTTTCAGGATCTGAGATTCATGGCATGAGATTCAGTGCAGGAGTTTCAGGGCATGAGATTCAGGGCATGAGTTTCAGGGTAGGTGATTAGGGCAGGAGTTTCAGGACATGAGATTCAGGGCATGAGTTTCAGGGCATGTTGATTCAGGGCTTGAGTTTCAAGGCCTGAGGTTCAGGGCATGAGTTTCAGGGCATGAGTTTCAGGGCAGGAGTTTTAGGGCATGTGATTCAGGGCATGAGTTTGAGTGCATGAGTTTCAGGGCAGGAGTTTCAGGGTATGTAATTTAGGGCATGAGATTCCGGGCATGAGATTCAGGGCTTGAGTTTCAGGGCATGAGGTTCAGGGCATGAGTTTCAGGTCATGAGATTCAGGGCATGAGTTTCAGTGCAGGAATTTGAGGGCATGAGATTCAGGGCATGAGTTTCAGAGCATGAGATTCAGGGCATGAGATTCAGGGCATGATTTTCAGGGCAGGAGATTCAGGGCAGTTGTTTTCAGTGCAGGAGTTTCAGGGCATGAGATTCAGGGCATGAGATTCAGGGCATGAGTTTCAGGACAGGAAATTCAGGGCATGAGTTTCAGGGCATGAGTTTCAGGGCAGGAGTTTCAGGGCATGTGATTCAGGGCGTGAGTTTCAGGATATGAGATTCATGGCATGAGTTTCAGGGCAGGAGTTTCAGGGCATGAGATTCAGGGCATGAGATTCAGGGCCATGAGTTTCAGGGCATGAGATTCAGGGCATGAGATTCAGGGCTTCATTTTCAGGGCAGGAGATTCAGGGCAGGTGTTTCAGTGCAGGAGTTTCAGGGCACGAGATTCAGGGCATGAGATTCAGGGCATGAGTTTCAGGGCATGAGTTTCAGGGCAGGAGTTTCAGGGCATGTGATTCAAGGCGTGAGTTTCAGGATATGAGATTCATGGCATGAGTTTCAGTGCAGGTGTTTCAGGGCATGAGATTCAGGGCATGAGTTTCAGTGTATGAGTTTGAGGGCAGGAGTTTCAAGGCATGAGATTCAGGGCATGAGTTTCAGTGCAGGAGTTTCAGGGCATGAGATTCAGTGCACGAGATTCAGGGCATGAGATTCAGGACATGAGATTCAGGGCATGAGCTTTAGGACAGGAGATTCAGGGCATGAGTTTCAGGGCATGAGTTTCAGGGCAGGAGTTTCAGGGCATGTAATTCAGGGCGTGAGTTTCAGGCATGAGATTCAGAGCAGGTATTTCAGGGCATGTAATTCAGGGCATGAGTTTCTGGGCAGATGATTCAGGGCATGAGTTTTAGGGCATGTGATTCAGGGCATGAGTTTCAGTGCATGAGTTTCAGGGCAGGAATTTCAGGGTATGTGATTTAGGGCATGAGTTTCAGGGCATGAGATTCAGGGCTTGAGTTTCAGGGCATGAGGTTCAGGGTATGAGTTTCAGGGCATGAGATTCAGGGCATGAGTTTCAGTGCAGGAACTTGAGGGCATGAGACTCAGTGCACGAGTTTCAGAGCATGAGATTCAGGGCATGAGATTCAGGGCATGATTTTCAAGGCAGGAGATTCAGGGCTGGTGTTTCAGTGCAGGAGTTTCAGGGCATGAGATTCAGGGCATGAGATTCAGGGCATGAGTTTCAGGGCATGAGATTCAGGGCAGGTATTTCAGGGCATGTAATTCAGGGCATGAGTTTCTGGGCAGATGATTCAGGGCAAAAATTTTAGGGCATGTGATTCAGGGCATGTAATTCTGGGCATGAGTTTCTGGGCAGATGATTCAGGGCAGGAATTTTAGGGCATGTGATTCAGGGCATGAGTTTCAGTGCATGAGTTTCAGGGCAGTAGTTTCAGGGTATGTGATTTAGGGTATGAGTTTCAGGGCATGAGATTCAGGGCACGAATTTGAGTGCAAGAGTTTCAGGGCAGGAGTTTCAGGGTATGTGATTTAGGGCATGAGTTTCAGAGCATGAGATTCAGGGCATGAGATTCAGGGTATGATTTTCAGGGCAGGAGATTCAGGGCAGGTGTTTCAGTGCAGGAGTTTCAGGGCATGAGATTCAGAGCATGAGATTCAGGGCATGAGTTTTAGGACAGGAGATTCAGGGCATGAGTTTCAGGGCATGAGTCTCAGGGCAGGAGTTTCAGGGCTTGTAATTCAGGGCGTGAGTTTCAGGATATGAGATTCATGGCATGAGTTTGAGTGCAGGAGTTTCAGGGCATGAGATTCAGGGCATGAGTTTCAGGGCATGAGATTCAGGGCAGGTATTTCAGGGCATGTAATTCAGGGCATGAGTTTCTGGGCAGATGATTCAGGGCAGGAGTTTTAGGGCATGTGATTCAGGGCATGAGTTTCAGTGCATGAGTTTCAGTGCAGGAGTTTCAGGGCATGAGATTCAGGGCATGAGTTTCAGGGCATGAGATTCAGGGCAGGTTTTTCAGGGCATGTAATTCAGGGCATGAGTTTCTGGGCAGAAGATTCAGGACAGGAGTTTTAGGGCATGTGATTCAGGGCATGAGTTTCAGTGCATGAGTTTCAGGGCAAGAGTTTCAGGGCATGAGATTCAGGGCTTGAATTTCTGGGCATGAGTTTCAGGGCATGAGATTCAGGGCATGAGTTTCAGTGCAGGAACTTGAGGGCATGAGATTCAGTGCACGAGTTTTAGAGCATGAGATTCAGGGCTTCATTTTCAAGCAGGAGATTCAGGGCAGGTGTTTCAGTGCAGGAGTTTCAGGGCACGAGATTCAGGGCATGAGATTCAGGGCATGAGTTTCAGGGCATGAGTTTCAGGGCATGAGTTTCAGGGCAGGAGTTTCAGGGCATGTGATTCAAGGCGTGAGTTTCAGGATATGAGATTCATGGCATGAGTTTCAGTGCAGGTGTTTCAGGGCATGAGATTCAGGGCATGAGTTTCAGTGCATGAGTTTCAGGGCAGGAGTTTCAGGGTATGTGATTTAGGGCATGAGTTTCAGGGCATGAGATTCAGGGCTTGAGTTTCAGGGCATGAGGTTCAGGGCATGAGGTTCAGGGCATGAGATTCAGGGCATGAGATTCAGGGCATGATTTTCAAGGCAGGAGATTCAGGGCAGGTGTTTCAGTGCAGGAGTTTCAGGGCATGAGATTCAGGGCATGAGATTCATGGCATGAGTTTCAGGGCATGAGATTCAAGGCAGGTATTTCAGGGCATGTAATTCAGGGCATGAGTTTCTGTCAGATGATTCAGGGCAGGAATTTTAGGGCATGTGATTCAGGGCATGAGTTTCAGTGCATGAGTTTCAGGGCAGTGGTTTCAGGGTATGTGATTTATAGCATGAGTTTCAGGGCATGAGATTCAGGGCTTGAGTTTCAGGGCATGAGGTTCAGGACATGAGTTTCAGGGCATGAGTTTCAGGGCAGGAGTTTTAGGGCATGAGATTCAGGGCTTCAGTTTCAGGGCATGAGGTTCAGGGCATGAGTTTCAGGTCATGAGATTCAGGGCATGAGTTTCAGTGCAGGAACTTGAGGGCATGAGATTCAGGGCATGAGTTTCAGAGCATGAGATTCAGGGCATAAGATTCAGGGCATGATTTTCAGGGCAGGAGATTCAGGGCAAGAGATTCAGGGCATGAGTTTCAGGACAGGAGATTCAGGGCATGAGTTTCAGGGCATGAGTTTCAGGGCATGAGTTTCAGGGCAGGAGTTTCAGGGCATGTGATTCAGGGCGTGAGTTTCAGGATCTTTGATTCATGGCATGAGTTTCAGTGCAGGAGTTTCAGGGCATGAGATTCAGGGCATGAGTTTCAGGGTAGGTGATTAGGGCAGGAGTTTCAGGACATGAGATTCAGGGCATGAGTTTCAGGGCATGAGATTCAGGGCTTGAGTTTCAAGGCCTGAGGTTCAGGGCATGAGTTTCAGGGCATGAGTTTCAGGGCAGGAGTTTTAGGGCATGTGATTCAGGGCATGAGTTTGAGTGCATGAGTTTCAGGGCAGGAGTTTCAGGGTATGTAATTTAGGGCATGAGATTCCGGGCATGAGATTCAGGGCTTGAGTTTCAGGGCATGAGGTTCAGGGCATGAGTTTCAGGTCATGAGATTCAGGGCATGAGTTTCAGTGCAGGAATTTGAGGGCATGAGATTCAGGGCATGAGTTTCAGAGCATGAGATTCAGGGCATGAGATTCAGGGCATGATTTTCAGGGCAGGAGATTCAGGGCAGTTGTTTCAGTGCAGGAGTTTCAGGGCATGAGATTCAGGGCATGAGATTCAGGGCATGAGTTTCAGGACAGGAAATTCAGGGCATGAGTTTCAGGGCATGAGTTTCAGGGCAGGAGTTTCAGGGCATGTGATTCAGGGCGTGAGTTTCAGGATATGAGATTCATGGCATGAGTTTCAGGGCAGGAGTTTCAGGGCATGAGATTCAGGGCATGAGATTCAGGGCATGAGTTTCAGGGCATGAGATTCAGGGCTTCATTTTCAGGGCAGGAGATTCAGGGCAGGTGTTTCAGTGCAGGAGTTTCAGGGCACGAGATTCAGGGCATGAGATTCAGGGCATGAGTTTCAGGGCATGAGTTTCAGGGCAGGAGTTTCAGGGCATGTGATTCAAGGCGTGAGTTTCAGGATATGAGATTCATGGCATGAGTTTCAGTGCAGGTGTTTCAGGGCATGAGATTCAGGGCATGAGTTTCAGTGCATGAGTTTGAGGGCAGGAGTTTCAAGGCATGAGATTCAGGGCATGAGTTTCAGTGCATGAGTTTGAGGGCAGGAGTTTCAGGGCATGAGATTCAGGGCATGAGATTCAGGGCAGGTATTTCAGGGCATGTAATTCAGGGCATGAGTTTCTGGGCAGATGATTCAGGGCATGAGTTTTAGGGCATGTGATTCAGGGCATGAGTTTCAGTGCATGAGTTTCAGGGCAGGAGTTTCAGGGTATGTGATGTAGGGCATGAGTTTCAGGGCATGAGATTCAGGGCTTGAGATTCAGGGCATGAGTTTCAGAGCATGAGATTCAGGGCATGAGATTCAGGGCATGATTTTCAGGGCAGGAGATTCAGGGCAGGTGTTTCAGTGCAGGAGTTTCAGGGCATGAGATTCAGGGCATGAGATTCAGGGCATGAGTTTCAGGACAGGAGATTCAGGGCATGAGTTTCAGGGCATGAGTTTCAGGGCATGAGATTCAGGGCATGAGATTCAGGGACTCATTTTCAGGGCAGGAGATTCAGGGCAGGTGTTTCAGTGCAGGAGTTTCAGGGCACGAGATTCAGGGCATGAGATTCAGGGCATGAGTTTCAGGGCATGAGTTTCAGGGCATGAGTTTCAGGGCAGGAGTGTCAGGGCATGTGATTCAAGGCGTGAGTTTCAGGATATGAGATTCATGGCAAGAGTTTCAGTGCAGGTGTTTCAGGGCATGAGATTCAGGGCATGAGTTTCAGTGCATGAGTTTGAGGGCAGGAGTTTCAAGGCATGAGATTCAGGGCATGAGTTTCAGTGCATGAGTTTGAGGGCAGGAGTTTCAGGGCATGAGATTCAGGCCATGAGTTTCAGGGCATGATATTCAGGGCAGGTATTTCAGGGCATGTAATTCAGGGCATGAGTTTCTGGGCCGATGATTCAGGGCATGAGTTTTAGGGCATGTGATTCAGGGCATGAGTTTCAGTGCATGAGTTTCAGGGCAGGAGTTTCAGGGTATGTGATTTAGGGCATGTGTTTCAGGGCATGAGATTCAGGGCTTGAGTTTCAGGGCATGAGGTTCAGGGCATGAGTTTCAGGGCATGAGATTCAGGGCTTGAGTTTCAGTGCAGGAACTTGAGGGCATGAGATTCAGTGCACGAGTTTCAGAGCATGAGATTCAGGGCATGAGATTCAGGTCATGATTTTCAAGGCAGGAGATTCAGGGCAGGTGTTTCAGTGCAGGTGTTTCAGGACATGAGATTCAGGGCATGAGTTTCAGTGCAGTAACTTGAGGTCATGAGATTCAGTGCACGAGATTCAGAGCGTGAGATTCAGGGCATGAGATTCAGGGCATGAGTTTCAGGGCAGGAGATTCAGGGCAGGTGTTTCAGTGCAGGAGTTTCAGGGCATGAGATTCAGGACATGAGATTCAGGGCATGAGTTTTAGGACAGGAGATTCAGGGCATGAGTTTCAGGGCAGGAGTTTCAGGGCATGTAATTCAGGGCGTGAGTTTCAGGGCATGAGATTCAGAGCAGGTATTTCAGGGCATGTAATTCAGGGCATGAGTTTCTGGGCAGATGATTCAGGGCATGAGTTTTAGGGCATGTGATTCAGGGCATGAGTTTCAGTGCATGAGTTTCAGGGCAGGAATTTCAGGGTATGTGATTTAGGGCATGAGTTTCAGGGCATGAGATTCAGGGCTTGAGTTTCAGGGCATGAGGTTCAGGGCATGAGTTTCAGGGCATGAGATTCAGGGCTTGAGTTTCAGTGCAGGAACTTGAGGGCATGAGATTCAGTGCACTAGTTTCAGAGCATGAGATTCAGGGCATGAGATTCAGGGCATGATTTTCAAGGCAGGAGATTCAGGGCTGGTGTTTCAGTGCAGGAGTTTCAGGGCATGAGATTCAGGGCATGAGATTCAGGGCATGAGTTTCAGTGCAGGAACTTGAGGGCATGAGATTCAGGGCATGAGTTTCAGAGCATGAGATTCAGGGCATGAGATTCAGGGCATGATTTTCAGGGCAGGAGATTCAGGGCAAGAGATTCAGGGCATGAGTTTCAGGACAGGAGATTCAGGGCATGAGTTTCAGGGCATGAGTTTCAGGGCATGAGTTTCAGGTCAGGAGTTTCAGGGCATGTGATTCAGGGCGTGAGTTTCAGGATCTGAGATTCATGGCATGAGTTTCAGTGCAGGAGTTTCAGGGCATGAGATTCAGGGCATGAGTTTCAGGGTAGGTGATTAGGGCAGGAGTTTCAGGACATGAGATTCAGGGCATGAGTTTCAGGGCATGAGATTCAGGGCTTGAGTTTCAAGGCATGAGGTTCAGGGCATGAGTTTCAGGGCATGAGTTTCAGGGCAGGAGTTTTAGGGCATGTGATTCAGGGCATGAGTTTGAGTGCATGAGTTTCAGGGCAGGAGTTTCAGGGTATGTAATTTAGGGCATGAGATTCCGGGCATGAGATTCAGGGCTTGAGTTTCAGGGCATGAGGTTCAGGGCATGAGTTTCAGGTCATGAGATTCAGGGCATGAGTTTCAGTGCAGGAATTTGAGGGCATGAGATTCAGGGCATGAGTTTCAGAGCATGAGATTCAGGGCATGAGATTCAGGGCATGATTTTCAGGGCAGGAGATTCAGGGCAGTTGTTTCAGTGCAGGAGTTTCAGGGCATGAGATTCAGGGCATGAGATTCAGGGCATGAGTTTCAGGACAGGAAATTCAGGGCATGAGTTTCAGGGCACGAGTTTCAGGGCAGGAGTTTCAGGGCATGTGATTCAGGGCGTGAGTTTCAGGATATGAGATTCATGGCATGAGTTTCAGGGCAGGAGTTTCAGGGCATGAGATTCAGGGCATGAGATTCAGGGCATGAGTTTCAGGGCATGAGATTCAGGGCATGAGATTCAGGGCTTCATTTTCAGGGCAGGAGATTCAGGGCAGGTGTTTCAGTGCAGGAGTTTCAGGGCACGAGATTCAGGGCATGAGATTCAGGGCATGAGTTTCAGGGCATGAGTTTCAGGGCAGGAGTTTCAGGGCATGTGATTCAAGGCGTGAGTTTCAGGATATGAGATTCATGGCATGAGTTTCAGTGCAGGTGTTTCAGGGCATGAGATTCAGGGCATGAGTTTCAGTGCATGAGTTTGAGGGCAGGAGTTTCAAGGCATGAGATTCAGGGCATGAGTTTCAGTGCATGAGTTTGAGGGCAGGAGTTTCAGGGCATGAGATTCAGGGCATGAGATTCAGGGCAGGTATTTCAGGGCATGTAATTCAGGGCATGAGTTTCTGGGCAGATGATTCAGGGCATGAGGTTTAGGGCATGTGATTCAGGGCATGAGTTTCAGTGCATGAGTTTCAGGGCAGGAGTTTCAGGGTATGTGATGTAGGGCATGAGTTTCAGGGCATGAGATTCAGGGCTTGAGATTCAGGGCATGAGTTTCAGAGCATGAGATTCAGGGCATGAGATTCAGGGCATGATTTTCAGGGCAGGAGATTCAGGGCAGGTGTTTCAGTGCAGGAGTTTCAGGGCATGAGATTCAGGGCATGAGATTCAGGGCATGAGTTTCAGGACAGGAGATTCAGGGCATGAGTTGCAGGGCATGAGTTTCAGGGCATGAGATTCAGGGCATGAGATTCAGGGACTCATTTTCAGGGCAGGATATTCAGGGCAGGTGTTTCAGTGCAGGAGTTTCAGGGCACGAGATTCAGGGCATGAGATTCAGGGCATGAGTTTCAGGGCATGAGTTTCAGGGCATGAGTTTCAGGGCAGGAGTGTCAGGGCATGTGATTCAAGGCGTGAGTTTCAGGATATGAGATTCATGGCAAGAGTTTCAGTGCAGGTGTTTCAGGGCATGAGATTCAGGGCATGAGTTTCAGTGCATGAGTTTGAGGGCAGGAGTTTCAAGGCATGAGATTCAGGGCATGAGTTTCAGTGCATGAGTTTGAGGGCAGGAGTTTCAGGGCATGAGATTCAGGCCTTGAGTTTCAGGGCATGATATTCAGGGCAGGTATTTCAGGGCATGTAATTCAGGGCATGAGTTTCTGGGCCGATGATTCAGGGCATGAGTTTTAGGGCATGTGGTTCAGGGCATGAGTTTCAGTGCATGAGTTTCAGGGCAGGAGTTTCAGGGTATGTGATTTAGGGCATGTGTTTCAGGGCATGAGATTCAGGGCTTGAGTTTCAGGGCATGAGTTTCAGGGCAGGAGTTTCAGGGCATGTGATTCAGGGCGTGAGTTTCAGGATATGAGATTCATGGCATGAGTTTCAGGGCAGGAGTTTCAGGGCATGAGATTCAGGGCATGAGATTCAGGGCATGAGTTTCAGGACAGGAGATTCAGGGCATGAGTTTCAGGGCATGAGTTTCAGGGCATGAGATTCAGGGCATGAGATTCAGGGCTTCATTTTCAGGGCAGGAGATTCAGGGCAGGTGTTTCAGTGCAGGAGTTTCAGGGCACGAGATTTAGGGCATGAGATTCAGGGCATGAGTTTCAGGGCATGAGTTTCAGGGCATGAGTTTCAGGGCAGGAGTTTCAGGGCATGTGATTCAAGGCGTGAGTTTCAGGATATGAGATTCATGGCATGAGTTTCAGTGCAGGTGTTTCAGGGCATGAGGTTCAGGGCATGAGTTTCAGTGCATGAGTTTGAGGGCAGGAGTTTCAAGGCATGAGATTCAGGGCATGAGTTTCAGTGCATGAGTTTGAGGGCAGGAGTTTCAGGGCATGAGATTCAGGGCATGAGATTCAGGGCAGGTATTTCAGGGCATGTAATTCAGGGCATGAGTTTCTGGGCAGATGATTCAGGGCATGAGTTTTAGGGCATGTGATTCAGGGCATGAGTTTCAGTGCATGAGTTTCAGGGCAGGAGTTTCAGGGTATGTGATGTAGGGCATGAGTTTCAGGGCATGAGATTCAGGGCTTGAGATTCAGGGCATGAGTTTCAGAGCATGAGATTCAGGGCATGAGATTCAGGGCATGATTTTCAGGGCAGGAGATTCAGGGCAGGTGTTTCAGTGCAGGAGTTTCAGGGCATGAGATTCAGGGCATGAGATTCAGGGCATGAGTTTCAGGACAGGAGATTCAGGGCATGAGTTTCAGGGCATGAGTTTCAGGGCATGAGATTCAGGGCATGAGATTCAGGGACTCATTTTCAGGGCAGGAGATTCAGGGCAGGTGTTTCAGTGCAGGAGTTTCAGGGCACGAGATTCAGGGCATGAGATTCAGGGCATGAGTTTCAGGGCATGAGTTTCAGGGCATGAGTTTCAGGGCAGGAGTGTCAGGGCATGTGGTTCAAGGCGTGAGTTTCAGGATATGAGATTCAGGGCAAGAGTTTCAGTGCAGGTGTTTCAGGGCATGAGATTCAGGGCATGAGTTTCAGTGCATGAGTTTGAGGGCAGGAGTTTCAAGGCATGAGATTCAGGGCATGAGTTTCAGTGCATGAGTTTGAGGGCAGGAGTTTCAGGGCATGAGATTCAGGCCATGAGTTTCAGGGCATGATATTCAGGGCAGGTATTTCAGGGCATGTAATTCAGGGCATGAGTTTCTGGGCCGATGATTCAGGGCATGAGTTTTAGGGCATGTGATTCAGGGCATGAGTTTCAGTGCATGAGTTTCAGGGCAGGAGTTTCAGGGTATGTGATTTAGGGCATGTGTTTCAGGGCATGAGATTCAGGGCTTGAGTTTCAGGGCACGAGATTCAGGGCATGAGATTCAGGGCATGAGTTTCAGGGCATGAGTTTCAGGGCATGAGTTTCAGGGCAGGAGTGTCAGGGCATGTGGTTCAAGGCGTGAGTTTCAGGATATGAGATTCATGGCAAGAGTTTCAGTGCAGGTGTTTCAGGGCATGAGATTCAGGGCATGAGTTTCAGTGCATGAGTTTGAGGGCAGGAGTTTCAAGGCATGAGATTCAGGGCATGAGTTTCAGTGCATGAGTTTGAGGGCAGGAGTTTCAGGGCATGAGATTCAGGCCATGAGTTTCAGGGCATGATATTCAGGGCAGGTATTTCAGGGCATGTAATTCAGGGCATGAGTTTCTGGGCCGATGATTCAGGGCATGAGTTTTAGGGCATGTGATTCAGGGCATGAGTTTCAGTGCATGAGTTTCAGGGCAGGAGTTTCAGGGTATGTGATTTAGGGCATGTGTTTCAGGGCATGAGATTCAGGGCTTGAGTTTCAGGGCATGAGGTTCAGGGCATGAGTTTCAGGGCATGAGATTCAGGGCTTGAGTTTCAGTGCAGGAACTTGAGGGCATGAGATTCAGTGCACGAGTTTCAGAGCATGAGATTCAGGGCATGAGATTCAGGTCATGATTTTCAAGGCAGGAGATTCAGGGCAGGTGTTTCAGTGCAGGTGTTTCAGGACATGAGATTCAGGGCATGAGTTTCAGTGCAGTAACTTGAGGTCATGAGATTCAGTGCACGAGATTCAGAGCGTGAGATTCAGGGCATGAGATTCAGGGCATGAGTTTCAGGGCAGGAGATTCAGGGCAGGTGTTTCAGTGCAGGAGTTTCAGGGCATGAGATTCAGGACATGAGATTCAGGGCATGAGTTTTAGGACAGGAGATTCAGGGCATGAGTTTCAGGGCATGAGATTCAGAGCAGGTATTTCAGGGCATGTAATTCAGGGCATGAGTTTCTGGGCAGATGATTCAGGGCATGAGTTTTAGGGCATGTGATTCAGGGCATGAGTTTCAGTGCATGAGTTTCAGGGCAGGAATTTCAGGGTATGTGATTTAGGGCATGAGTTTCAGGGCATGAGATTCAGGGCTTGAGTTTCAGGGCATGAGGTTCAGGGCATGAGTTTCAGGGCATGAGATTCAGGGCTTGAGTTTCAGTGCAGGAACTTGAGGGCATGAGATTCAGTGCACTAGTTTCAGAGCATGAGATTCAGGGCATGAGATTCAGGGCATGATTTTCAAGGCAGGAGATTCAGGGCTGGTGTTTCAGTGCAGGAGTTTCAGGGCATGAGATTCAGGGCATGAGATTCAGGGCATGAGTTTCAGTGCAGGAACTTGAGGGCATGAGATTCAGGGCATGAGTTTCAGAGCATGAGATTCAGGGCATGAGATTCAGGGCATGATTTTCAGGGCAGGAGATTCAGGGCAAGAGATTCAGGGCATGAGTTTCAGGACAGGAGATTCAGGGCATGAGTTTCAGGGCATGAGTTTCAGGGCATGAGTTTCAGGTCAGGAGTTTCAGGGCATGTGATTCAGGGCGTGAGTTTCAGGATCTGAGATTCATGGCATGAGTTTCAGTGCAGGAGTTTCAGGGCATGAGATTCAGGGCATGAGTTTCAGGGTAGGTGATTAGGGCAGGAGTTTCAGGACATGAGATTCAGGGCATGAGTTTCAGGGCATGAGATTCAGGGCTTGAGTTTCAAGGCATGAGGTTCAGGGCATGAGTTTCAGGGCATGAGTTTCAGGGCAGGAGTTTTAGGGCATGTGATTCAGGGCATGAGTTTGAGTGCATGAGTTTCAGGGCAGGAGTTTCAGGGTATGTAATTTAGGGCATGAGATTCCGGGCATGAGATTCAGGGCTTGAGTTTCAGGGCATGAGGTTCAGGGCATGAGTTTCAGGTCATGAGATTCAGGGCATGAGTTTCAGTGCAGGAATTTGAGGGCATGAGATTCAGGGCATGAGTTTCAGAGCATGAGATTCAGGGCATGAGATTCAGGGCATGATTTTCAGGGCAGGAGATTCAGGGCAGTTGTTTCAGTGCAGGAGTTTCAGGGCATGAGATTCAGGGCATGAGATTCAGGGCATGAGTTTCAGGACAGGAAATTCAGGGCATGAGTTTCAGGGCAGGAGTTTCAGGGCATGTGATTCAGGGCGTGAGTTTCAGGATATGAGATTCATGGCATGAGTTTCAGGGCAGGAGTTTCAGGGCATGAGATTCAGGGCATGAGATTCAGGGCATGAGTTTCAGGGCATGAGATTCAGGGCATGAGATTCAGGGCTTCATTTTCAGGGCAGGAGATTCAGGGCAGGTGTTTCAGTGCAGGAGTTTCAGGGCACGAGATTCAGGGCATGAGATTCAGGGCATGAGTTTCAGGGCATGAGTTTCAGGGCAGGAGTTTCAGGGCATGTGATTCAAGGCGTGAGTTTCAGGATATGAGATTCATGGCATGAGTTTCAGTGCAGGTGTTTCAGGGCATGAGATTCAGGGCATGAGTTTCAGTGCATGAGTTTGAGGGCAGGAGTTTCAAGGCATGAGATTCAGGGCATGAGTTTCAGTGCATGAGTTTGAGGGCAGGAGTTTCAGGGCATGAGATTCAGGGCATGAGATTCAGGGCAGGTATTTCAGGGCATGTAATTCAGGGCATGAGTTTCTGGGCAGATGATTCAGGGCATGAGTTTCAGTGCATGAGTTTCAGGGCAGGAGTTTCAGGGTATGTGATGTAGGGCATGAGTTTCAGGGCATGAGATTCAGGGCTTGAGATTCAGGGCATGAGTTTCAGAGCATGAGATTCAGGGCATGAGATTCAGGGCATGATTTTCAGGGCAGGAGATTCAGGGCAGGTGTTTCAGTGCAGGAGTTTCAGGGCATGAGATTCAGGGCATGAGATTCAGGGCATGAGTTTCAGGACAGGAGATTCAGGGCATGAGTTGCAGGGCATGAGTTTCAGGGCATGAGATTCAGGGCATGAGATTCAGGGACTCATTTTCAGGGCAGGAGATTCAGGGCAGGTGTTTCAGTGCAGGAGTTTCAGGGCACGAGATTCAGGGCATGAGATTCAGGGCATGAGTTTCAGGGCATGAGTTTCAGGGCATGAGTTTCAGGGCAGGAGTGTCAGGGCATGTGATTCAAGGCGTGAGTTTCAGGATATGAGATTCATGGCAAGAGTTTCAGTGCAGGTGTTTCAGGGCATGAGATTCAGGGCATGAGTTTCAGTGCATGAGTTTGAGGGCAGGAGTTTCAAGGCATGAGATTCAGGGCATGAGTTTCAGTGCATGAGTTTGAGGGCAGGAGTTTCAGGGCATGAGATTCAGGCCATGAGTTTCAGGGCATGATATTCAGGGCAGGTATTTCAGGGCATGTAATTCAGGGCATGAGTTTCTGGGCCGATGATTCAGGGCATGAGTTTTAGGGCATGTGATTCAGGGCATGAGTTTCAGTGCATGAGTTTCAGGGCAGGAGTTTCAGGGTATGTGATTTAGGGCATGTGTTTCAGGGCATGAGATTCAGGGCTTGAGTTTCAGGGCATGAGTTTCAGGGCAGGAGTTTCAGGGCATGTGATTCAGGGCGTGAGTTTCAGGATATGAGATTCATGGCATGAGTTTCAGGGCAGGAGTTTCAGGGCATGAGATTCAGGGCATGAGATTCAGGGCATGAGTTTCAGGACAGGAGATTCAGGGCATGAGTTTCAGGGCATGAGTTTCAGGGCATGAGATTCAGGGCATGAGATTCAGGGCTTCATTTTCAGGGCAGGAGATTCAGGGCAGGTGTTTCAGTGCAGGAGTTTCAGGGCACGAGATTTAGGGCATGAGATTCAGGGCATGAGTTTCAGGGCATGAGTTTCAGGGCAGGAGTTTCAGGGCATGTGATTCAAGGCGTGAGTTTCAGGATATGAGATTCATGGCATGAGTTTCAGTGCAGGTGTTTCAGGGCATGAGATTCAGGGCATGAGTTTCAGTGCATGAGTTTGAGGGCAGGAGTTTCAAGGCATGAGATTCAGGGCATGAGTTTCAGTGCATGAGTTTGAGGGCAGAAGTTTCAGGGCATGAGATTCAGGGCATGAGTTTCAGTGCATGAGTTTCAGAGCAGGAGTTTCAGGGTATGTGATGTAGGGCATGAGTTTCAGGGCATGAGATTCAGGGCTTGAGATTCAGGGCATGAGTTTCAGAGCATGAGATTCAGGGCATGAGATTCAGGGCATGATTTTCAGGGCAGGAGATTCAGGGCAGGTGTTTCAGTGCAGGAGTTTCAGGGCATGAGATTCAGGGCATGAGATTCAGGGCATGAGTTTCAGGACAGGAGATTCAGGGCATGAGTTTCAGGGCATGAGTTTCAGGGCATGAGATTCAGGGCCTCATTTTCGGGGCAGGAGATTCAGGGCAGGTGTTTCAGTGCAGGAGTTTCAGGGCACGAGATTCAGGGCATGAGATTCAGGGCATGAGTTTCAGGGCATGAGTTTCAGGGCATGAGTTTCAGGGCAGGAGTGTCAGGGCATGTGATTCAAGGCGTGAGTTTCAGGATATGAGATTCATGGCAAGAGTTTCAGTGCAGGTGTTTCAGGGCATGAGATTCAGGGCATGAGTTTCAGTGCATGAGTTTGAGGGCAGGAGTTTCAAGGCATGAGATTCAGGGCATGAGTTTCAGTGCATGAGTTTGAGGGCAGGAGTTTCAGGGCATGAGATTCAGGCCATGAGTTTCAGGGCATGATATTCAGGGCAGGTATTTCAGGGCATGTAATTCAGGGCATGAGTTTCTGGGCCGATGATTCAGGGCATGAGTTTTAGGGCATGTGATTCAGGGCATGAGTTTCAGTGCATGAGTTTCAGGGCAGGAGTTTTGAGGGTATGTGATTTAGGGCATGAGTTTCAGGGCATGAGATTCAGGGCTTGAGTTTCAGGGCATGAGGTTCAGGGCATGAGTTTCAGGGCATGAGATTCAGGGCTTGAGTTTCAGTGCAGGAACTTGAGGGCATGAGATTCAGTGCACGAGTTTCAGAGCATGAGATTCAGGGCATGAGATTCAGGTCATGATTTTCAAGGCAGGAGGTTCAGGGCAGGTGTTTCAGTGCAGGAGTTTCAGGACATGAGATTCAGGGCATGAGTTTCAGTGCAGTAACTTGAGGTCATGAGATTCAGTGCACGAGATTCAGAGCGTGAGATTCAGGGCATGAGATTCAGGGCATGAGTTTCAGGGCATGAGTTTCAGGGCATGAGTTTCAGGGCAGGAGTTTCAGGGCATGTGATTGAAGGCGTGAGTTTCAGGATATGAGATTCATGGCATGAGTTTCAGTGCAGGTGTTTCAGGGCATCAGATTCAGGGCATGAGTTTCAGTGCATGAGTTTCAGGGCAGGAGTTTCAGGGTATGTGATTTAGGGCATGAGTTTCAGGGCATGAGATTCAGGGCTTGAGTTTCAGGGCATGAGGTTCAGGGCATGAGTTTCAGGCCATGAGATTCAGCGCATGAGTTTCAGTGCAGGAACTTGAGGGCATGAGATTCAGTGCACGAGTTTCAGAGCATGAGATTCAGGGCATGAGATTCAGGGCATGATTTTCAAGGCAGGAGATTCAGGGCAGGTGTTTCAGTGCAGGAGTTTCAGGGCATGAGATTCAGGGCATGAGATTCATGGCATGAGTTTCAGGGCATGAGATTCAAGGCAGGTATTTCAGGGCATGTAATTCAGGGCATGAGTTTCTGTCAGATGATTCAGGGCAGGAATTTTAGGGCATGTGATTCAGGGCATGAGTTTCAGTGCATGAGTTTCAGGGCAGTGGTTTCAGGGTATGTGATTTATAGCATGAGTTTCAGGGCATGAGATTCAGGGCTTGAGTTTCAGGGCATGAGGTTCAGGACATGAGTTTCAGGGCATGAGTTTCAGGGCAGGAGTTTTAGGGCATGAGATTCAGGGCTTCAGTTTCAGGGCATGAGGTTCAGGGCATGAGTTTCAGGTCATGAGATTCAGGGCATGAGTTTCAGTGCAGGAACTTGAGGGCATGAGATTCAGGGCATGAGTTTCAGAGCATGAGATTCAGGGCATGAGATTCAGGGCATGATTTTCAGGGCAGGAGATTCAGGGCAAGAGATTCAGGGCATGAGTTTCAGGACAGGAGATTCAGGGCATGAGTTTCAGGGCATGAGTTTCAGGGCATGAGTTTCAGGGCAGGAGTTTCAGGGCATGTGATTCAGGGCGTGAGTTTCAGGATCTGAGATTCATGGCATGAGTTTCAGTGCAGGAGTTTCAGGGCATGAGATTCAGGGCATGAGTTTCAGGGTAGGCGATTAGGGCAGGAGTTTCAGGACATGAGATTCAGGGCATGAGTTTCAGGGCATGAGATTCAGGGCTTGAGTTTCAAGGCCTGAGGTTCAGGGCATGAGTTTCAGGGCATGAGTTTCAGGGCAGGAGTTTTAGGGCATGTGATTCAGGGCATGAGTTTGAGTGCATGAGGTTCAGGGCATGAGTTTCAGGTCATGAGATTCAGGGCATGAGTTTCAGTGCAGGAACTTGAGGGCATGAGATTCAGGGCATGAGTTTCAGAGCATGAGATTCAGGGCATGAGATTCAGGGCATGATTTTCAGGGCAGGAGATTCAGGGCAAGAGATTCAGGGCATGAGTTTCAGGACAGGAGATTCAGTGCATGAGTTTCAGGGCATGAGTTTCAGGGCATGAGTTTCAGGGCAGGAGTTTCAGGGCATGTGATTCAGGGCGTGAGTTTCAGGATCTGAGATTCATGGCATGAGTTTCAGTGCAGGAGTTTCAGGGCATGAGGTTCAGGGCATGAGTTTCAGGGCATGAGATTCAGGGCTTGAGTTTCAGTGCAGGAACTTGAGGGCATGAGATTCAGTGCACGAGTTTCAGAGCATGAGTTTCAGGGCATGAGATTCAGGTCATGATTTTCAAGGCAGGAGATTCAGGGCAGGTGTTTCAGTGCAGGAGTTTCAGGACATGAGATTCAGGGCATGAGTTTCAGTGCAGTAACTTGAGGTCATGAGATTCAGTGCACGAGATTCAGAGCGTGAGATTCAGGGCATGAGATTCAGGGCATGAGTTTCAGGGCAGGAGATTCAGGGCAGGTGTTTCAGTGCAGGAGTTTCAGGGCATGAGATTCAGGACATGAGATTCAGGGCATGAGCTTTAGGACAGGAGATTCAGGGCATGAGTTTCAGGGCAGGAGTTTCAGGGCATGTAATTCAGGGCGTGAGTTTCAGGGCATGAGATTCAGAGCAGGTATTTCAGGGCATGTAATTCAGGGCATGAGTTTCTGGGCAGATGATTCAGGGCATGAGTTTTAGGGCATGTGATTCAGGGCATGAGTTTCAGTGCATGAGTTTCAGGGCAGGAATTTCAGGGTATGTGATTTAGGGCATGAGTTTCAGGGCATGAGATTCAGGGCTTGAGTTTCAGGGCATGAGGTTCAGGGTATGAGTTTCAGGGCATGAGATTCAGGGCATGAGTTTCAGTGCAGGAACTTGAGGGCATGAGATTCAGTGCACGAGTTTCAGAGCATGAGATTCAGGGCATGAGATTCAGGGCATGATTTTCAAGGCAGGAGATTCAGGGCTGGTGTTTCAGTGCAGGAGTTTCAGGGCATGAGATTCAGGGCATGAGATTCAGGGCATGAGTTTCAGGGCATGAGATTCAGGGCAGGTATTTCAGGGCATGTAATTCAGGGCATGAGTTTCTGGGCAGATGATTCAGGGCAAAAAATTTAGGGCATGTGATTCAGGGCATGTAATTCTGGGCATGAGTTTCTGGGCAGATGATTCAGGGCAGGAATTTTAGGGCATGTGATTCAGGGCATGAGTTTCAGTGCATGAGTTTCAGGGCAGTAGTTTCAGGGTATGTGATTTAGGGTATGAGTTTCAGGGCATGAGATTCAGGGCACGAATTTGAGTGCAAGAGTTTCAGGGCAGGAGTTTCAGGGTATGTGATTTAGGGCATGAGTTTCAGAGCATGAGATTCAGGGCATGAGATTCAGGGTATGATTTTCAGAGCATGAGATTCAGGGCATGAGATTCAGGGTATGATTTTCAGGGCAGGAGATTCAGGGCAGGTGTTTCAGTGCAGGAGTTTCAGGGCAAGAGATTCAGAGCATGAGATTCAGGGCATGAGTTTTAGGACAGGAGATTCAGGGCATGAGTTTCAGGGCATGAGTCTCAGGGCAGGAGTTTCAGGGCTTGTAATTCAGGGCGTGAGTTTCAGGATATGAGATTCATGGCATGAGTTTGAGTGCAGGAGTTTCAGGGCATGAGATTCAGGGCATGAGTTTCAGGGCATGAGATTCAGGGCAGGTATTTCAGGGCATGTAATTCAGGGCATGAGTTTCTGGGCAGATGATTCAGGGCAGGAGTTTTTGGGCATGTGATTCAGGGCATGAGTTTCAGTGCATGAGTTTCAGTGCAGGAGTTTCAGGGCATGAGATTCTGGGCATGAGTTTCAGGGCATGAGATTCAGGGCAGGTTTTTCAGGGCATGTAATTCAGGGCATGAGTTTCTGGGCAGAAGATTCAGGACAGGAGTTTTAGGGCATGTGATTCAGGGCATGAGTTTCAGTGCATGAGTTTCAGGGCAAGAGTTTCAGGGCATGAGATTCAGGGCTTGAATTTCTGGGCATGAGTTTCAGGGCATGAGATTCAGGGCATGAGTTTCAGTGCAGGAACTTGAGGGCATGAGATTCAGTGCACGATTTTAGAGCATGAGATTCAGGGCTTCATTTTCAAGCAGGAGATTCAGGGCAGGTGTTTCAGTGCAGGAGTTTCAGGGCACGAGATTCAGGGCATGAGATTCAGGGCATGAGTTTCAGGGCATGAGTTTCAGGGCATGAGTTTCAGGGCAGGAGTTTCAGGGCATGTGATTCAGGGCGTGAGTTTCAGGATCTGAGATTCATGGCATGAGTTTCAGTGCAGGAGTTTCAGGGCATGAGATTCAGGGCATGAGTTTCAGGGTAGGTGATTAGGGCAGGAGTTTCAGGACATGAGATTCAGGGCTTGAGTTTCATGGCATGAGATTCAGGGCTTGAGTTTCAAGGCCTGAGGTTCAGGGCATGAGTTTCAGGGCATGAGTTTCAGGGCAGGAGTTTTAGGGCATGTGATTCAGGGCATGAGTTTGAGTGCATGAGTTTCAGGGCAGGAGTTTCAGGGTATGTAATTTAGGGCATGAGATTCCGGGCATGAGATTCAGGGCTTGAGTTTCAGGGCATGAGGTTCAGGGCATGAGTTTCAGGTCATGAGATTCAGGGCATGAGTTTCAGTGCAGGAATTTGAGGGCATGAGATTCAGGGCATGAGTTTCAGAGCATGAGATTCAGGGCATGAGATTCAGGGCATGATTTTCAGGGCAGGAGATTCAGGGCAGTTGTTTCAGTGCAGGAGTTTCAGGGCATGAGATTCAGGGCATGAGATTCAGGGCATGAGTTTCAGGACAGGAAATTCAGGGCATGAGTTTCAGGGCATGAGTTTCAGGGCAGGAATTTCAGGGCATGTGATTCAGGGCGTGAGTTTCAGGATATGAGATTCATGGCATGAGTTTCAGGGCAGGAGTTTCAGGGCATGTAATTCAGGGCATGAGATTCAGGGCATGAGTTTCAGGGCATGAGATTCAGGGCATGAGATTCAGGGCTTCATTTTCAGGGCAGGAGATTCAGGGCAGGTGTTTCAGTGCAGGAGTTTCAGGGCACGAGATTCAGGGCATGAGATTCAGGGCATGAGTTTCAGGGCATGAGTTTCAGGGCAGGAGTTTCAGGGCATGTGATACAAGGCGTGAGTTTCAGGATATGAGATTCATGGCATGAGTTTCAGTGCAGGTGTTTCAGGGCATGAGATTCAGGGCATGAGTTTCAGTGCATGAGTTTGAGGGCAGGAGTTTCAAGGCATGAGATTCAGGGCATGAGTTTCAGTGCGTGAGTTTGAGGGCAGGAGTTTCAGGGCATGAGATTCAGGGCATGAGATTCAGGGCAGGTATTTCAGGGCATGTAATTCAGGGCATGAGTTTCTGGGCAGATGATTCAGGGCATGAGTTTTAGGGCATGTGATTCAGGGCATGAGTTTCAGTGCATGAGTTTCAGGGCAGGAGTTTCAGGGTATGTGATGTAGGGCATGAGTTTCAGGGCATGAGATTCAGGGCTTGAGATTCAGGGCATGAGTTTCAGAGCATGAGATTCAGGGCATGAGATTCAGGGCATGATTTTCAGGGCAGGAGATTCAGGGCAGGTGTTTCAGTGCAGGAGTTTCAGGGCATGAGATTCAGGGCATGAGATTCAGGGCATGAGTTTCAGGACAGGAGATTCAGGGCATGAGTTTCAGGGCATGAGTTTCAGGGCATGAGATTCAGGGCATGAGATTCAGGGACTCATTTTCAGGGCAGGAGATTCAGGGCAGGTGTTTCAGTGCAGGAGTTTCAGGGCACGAGATTCAGGGCATGAGATTCAGGGCATGAGTTTCAGGGCAGGAGTGTCAGGGCATGTGATTCAAGGCGTGAGTTTCAGGATATGAGATTCATGGCAAGAGTTTCAGTGCAGGTGTTTCAGGGCATGAGATTCAGGGCATGAGTTTCAGTGCATGAGTTTGAGGGCAGGAGTTTCAAGGCATGAGATTAAGGGCATGAGTTTCAGTGCATGAGTTTGAGGGCAGGAGTTTCAGGGCATGAGATTCAGGCCATGAGTTTCAGGGCATGATATTCAGGGCAGGTATTTCAGGGCATGTAATTCAGGGCATGAGTTTCTGGGCCGATGATTCAGGGCATGAGTTTTAGGGCATGTGATTCAGGGCATGAGTTTCAGTGCATGAGTTTCAGGGCAGGAGTTTCAGGGTATGTGATTTAGGGCATGTGTTTCAGGGCATGAGATTCAGGGCTTGAGTTTCAGGGCATGAGGTTCAGGGCATGAGTTTCAGGGCATGAGATTCAGGGCTTGAGTTTCAGTGCAGGAACTTGAGGGCATGAGATTCAGTGCACGAGTTTCAGAGCATGAGATTCAGGGCATGAGATCCAGGTCATGATTTTCAAGGCAGGAGATTCAGGGCAGGTGTTTCAGTGCAGGAGTTTCAGGACATGAGATTCAGGGCATGAGTTTCAGTGCAGTAACTTGAGGTCATGAGATTCAGTGCACGAGATTCAGAGCGTGAGATTCGGGGCATGAGATTCAGGGCATGAGTTTCAGGGCAGGAGATTCAGGGCAGGTGTTTCAGTGCAGGAGTTTCAGGGCATGAGATTCAGGACATGAGATTCAGGGCATGAGTTTTAGGACAGGAGATTCAGGGCAGGAGTTTCAGGGCATGAGTTTCAGGGCAGGAGTTTCAGGGCATGTAATTCAGGGCGTGAGTTTCAGGGCATGAGATTCAGAGCAGGTATTTCAGGGCATGTAATTCAGGGCATGAGTTTCTGGGCAGATGATTCAGGGCATGAGTTTTAGGGCATGTGATTCAGGGCATGAGTTTCAGTGCATGAGTTTCAGGGCAGGAATTTCAGGGTATGTGATTTAGGGCATGAGTTTCAGGGCATGAGATTCAGGGCTTGAGTTTCAGGGCATGAGGTTCAGGGCATGAGTTTCAGGGCATGAGATTCAGGGCTTGAGTTTCAGTGCAGGAACTTGAGGGCATGAGATTCAGTGCACGAGATTCAGAGCATGAGATTCAGGGCATGAGATTCAGGGCATGATTTTCAAGGCAGGAGATTCAGGGCTGGTGTTTCAGTGCAGGAGTTTCAGGGCATGAGATTCAGGGCATGAGATTCAGGGCATGAGTTTCAGGGCATGATATTCAGGGCAGGTATTTCAGGGCATGTAATTCAGGGCATGAGTTTCTGGGCAGATGATTCAGGGCAAAAATTTTGGGGCATGTGATTCAGGGCATGTAATTCAGTGCATGAGTTTCTGGGCAGATGATTCAGGGCAGGAATTTTAGGGCATGTGATTCAGGGCATGAGTTTCAGTGCATGAGTTTCAGGGCAGTAGTTTCAGGGTATGTGATTTAGGGTATGAGTTTCAGGGCATGAGATTCAGGGCTTGAGTTTCAGGGCATGAGATTCAGGGCAGGAGTTTTAGGGCATGTGATTCAGGGCACGAATTTGAGTGCATGAGTTTCAGGGCAGGAGTTTCAGGGTATGTGATTTAGGGCATGAGTTTCAGAGCATGAGATTAAGGGCATGAGATTCAGGGTATTATTTTCAGGGCAGGAGATTCAGGGCAGGTGTTTCAGTGCAGGAGTTTCAGGGCATGAGATTCAGAGCATGAGATTCAGGGCATGAGTTTTAGGACAGGAGATTCAGGGCATGAGTTTCAGGGCATGAGTCTCAGGGCAGGAGTTTCAGGGCTTGTAATTCAGGGCGTGAGTTTCAGGATATGAGATTCATGGCATGAGTTTGAGTGCAGGAGTTTCAGTGCAGGAGTTTCAGGGCATGAGATTCAGGGCATGAGTTTCAGGGCATGAGATTCAGGGCAGGTTTTTCAGGGCATGTAATTCAGGGCATGAGTTTCTGGGCAGAAGACTCAGGGCAGGAGTTTTAGGGCATGTGATTCAGGGCATGAGTTTCAGTGCATGAGTTTCAGGGCAAGAGTTTCAGGGCATGAGATTCAGGGCTTGAATTTCAGGGCATGAGTTTCAGGGCATGAGATTCAGGGCATGAGTTTCAGTGCAGGAACTTGAGGGCATGAGATTCAGTGCACGAGTTTTAGAGCATGAGATTCAGGGCTTCATTTTCAAGCAGGAGATTCAGGGCAGGTGTTTCAGTGCAGGAGTTTCAGGGCACGAGATTCAGGGCATGAGATTCAGGGCATGAGTTTCAGGGCATGAGTTTCAGGGCAAGAGTTTCAGGGCAGGAGTTTCAGGGCATGTGATTCAGGGCATGAGATTCAGGGCATGAGTTTCAGTGCAGGTGTTTCAGGGCATGAGATTCAGGGCATGAGTTTCAGTGCATGAGTTTTAGGGCAGGAGTTTCAGGGTATGTGATTTAGGGCATGAGTTTCAGGGCATGAGATTCAGGGCTTGAGTTTCAGGGCATGAGGTTCAGGGCATGAGTTTCAGGGCATGAGATTCAGGGCATGAGTTTCAGTGCAGGAACCTGAGGGCATGAGATTCAGTGCACGAGTTTCAGAGCATGAGATTCAGGGCATGAGATTCAGGGCATGATTTTCAAGGCAGAAGATTCAGGGCAGGTGTTTTAGTGCAGGAGTTTCAGGGCATGAGATTCAGGGCATGAGATTCAGGGCATGAGTTTCAGGGCATGTGATTCAAGGCAGGTATTTCAGGGCATGTAATTCAGGGCATGAGTTTCTGTCATATGATTCAGGGCAGGAATTTTAGGGCATGTGATTCAGGGCATGAGTTTCAGTGCATGAGTTTCAGGGCAGTAGTTTCAGGGTATGTGATTTATAGCATGAGTTTCAGGGCATGAGATTCAGGGCTTGAGTTTCAGGGCATGGGGTTCAGGACATGAGTTTCAGGGCATGAGTTTCAGGGCAGGAGTTTTAGGGCATGTGATTCAGGGCATGAGTTTGAGTGCATGAGTTTCAGGGCAGGAGTTTCAGGGTATGTGATTTAGGGCATGAGTTTCAGGGCATGAGATTCAGGGCTTCAGTTTCAGGGCATGAGGTTCAGGGCATGAGTTTCAGGTCATGAGATTCAGGGCATGAGTTTCAGTGCAGGAACTTGAGGGCATCAGATTCAGGGCATGAGTTTCAGAGCATGAGATTCAGGGCATGAGATTCAGGGCATGATTTTCAGGGCAGGAGATTCAGGGCAGGTGTCTCAGTGCAGGAGTATCAGGGCATGAGATTCAGGGCAAGAGATTCAGGGCATGAGTTTCGGGACAGGAGTTTCAGGGCATGAATTTCAGGGCAGGAGTTTCAGGGCATGTGATTCAGGGCGTGAGTTTCAGGATCTGAAATTCATGGCATGAGTTTCAGTGCAGGAGTTTCAGGGCATGAGATTCAGGGCATGAGTTTCAGGGTAGCTGATTAGGGCAGGAGTTTCAGGACATGAGATTCAGGGCATGAGTTTCAGGGCAGGAGATTCAGGGCTGGTGTTTCAGTGCAGGAGTTTCAGGACATGAGATTCAGGGCATGAGATACAGGGCATGAGTTTTAGGACAGGAGATTCAGGGCATGAGTTTCAGGGCATGAGTTTCAGGGCATGAGTTTCAGGGCAGGAGTTTCAGGGCATGTAATTCAGGGCGTGAGTTTCAGGGCATGAGTTTCAGTGCATGAGTTTCAGGGCAGGAGTTTCAGGGTATGTGATTTAGGGCAAGAGATTCAGGGCATGATATTCAGGGCAGGTATTTCAGGGCATGTAATTCAGGGCATGAATTTCTGGGCCGATGATTCAGGGCATGAGTTTTAGGGCATGTGATTCAGGGCATGATTTCAGGTGCATGAGTTTCAGGGCAAGAGTTTCAGGGTATGTGATTTAGGGCATGAGTTTCAGGGCATGAGATTCAGGGCTTGAGTTTCAGGGCATGAGGTTCAGGGCATGAGTTTCAGGGCATGAGATTCAGGGCATGAGTTTCAGTGCAGGAACTTGAGGACATGAGATTCACTGCACGAGTTTCAGAGCATGAGATTCAGGGCATGAGATTCAGGGCATGATTTTCAAGGCAGAAGATTCAGGGCAGGTATTTCAGTGCAGGAGTTTCAGGGCATGAGATTCAGGGCATGAGATTCAGCGCATGATTTTCAGGGCATGAGATTCAGGGCAGGTATTTCAGGGCATGTAATTCAGGGCATGATTTTCTGTGCAGATTATTCAGGGCAGGAATTTTAGGGCATGTGATTCAGGGCATGAGTTTCAGTGCATGAGTTTCAGGGCAGTAGTTTCAGGGTATGTGATTTAGGGCATCAGTTTCAGGGCATGAGATTCAGGGCTTGAGTTTCAGGGCATGAGGTTCAGGGCATGAGTTTCAGGGCAGGAGTTTTAGGGCATGTGATTCAGGGCATGAGTTTGAGTGCATGAGTTTCAGGGCAGGAGTTTCAGGGTATGTGATTTAGGGCATGAGATTCCGGGCATGAGATTCAGGGCTTGAGTTTCAGGGCATGAGGTTCAGGGCATGAGTTTCTAGTCATGAGATTCAGGGCATGAGTTTCGGTGCAGGAACTTGAGGGCATGAGATTCAGGGCATGAGTTTCAGAGCATGAGATTCAGGGCATGAGATTCAGGGCATGATTTTCAGGGCAGGAGTTTCAGGGCATGTGATTCAGGGCGTGAGTTTCAGGATATGAGATTCATGGCATGAGTTTCAGTGCAGGAGTTTCAGGGCATGAGATTCAGGGCTTGAGTTTCAGGGCATGGGGTTCAGGACATGAGTTTCAGGGCATGAGTTTCAGGGCAGGAGTTTTAGGGCATGTGATTCAGGGCATGAGTTTGAGTGCATGAGTTTCAGGGCAGGAGTTTCAGGGTATGTGATTTAGGGCATGAGTTTCAGGGCATGAGATTCAGGGCTTCAGTTTCAGGGCATGAGGTTCAGGGCATGAGTTTCAGGTCATGAGATTCAGGGCATGAGTTTCGGGACAGGAGTTTCAGGGCATGAATTTCAGGGCAGGAGTTTCAGGGCATGTGATTCAGGGCGTGAGTTTCAGGATCTGAAATTCATGGCATGAGTTTCAGTGCAGGAGTTTCAGGGCATGAGATTCAGGGCATGAGTTTCAGGGTAGCTGATTAGGGCAGGAGTTTCAGGACATGAGATTCAGGGCATGAGTTTCAGGGCAGGAGATTCAGGGCTGGTGTTTCAGTGCAGGAGTTTCAGGACATGAGATTCAGGGCATGAGATACAGGGCATGAGTTTTAGGACAGGAGATTCAGGGCATGAGTTTCAGGGCATGAGTTTCAGGGCATGAGTTTCAGGGCAGGAGTTTCAGGGCATGTAATTCAGGGCGTGAGTTTCAGGGCATGAGTTTCAGTGCATGAGTTTCAGGGCAGGAGTTTCAGGGTATGTGATTTAGGGCAAGAGATTCAGGGCATGATATTCAGGGCAGGTATTTCAGGGCATGTAATTCAGGGCATGAATTTCTGGGCCGATGATTCAGGGCATGAGTTTTAGGGCATGTGATTCAGGGCATGATTTCAGGTGCATGAGTTTCAGGGCAAGAGTTTCAGGGTATGTGATTTAGGGCATGAGTTTCAGGGCATGAGATTCAGGGCTTGAGTTTCAGGGCATGAGGTTCAGGGCATGAGTTTCAGGGCATGAGATTCAGGGCATGAGTTTCAGTGCAGGAACTTGAGGACATGAGATTCACTGCACGAGTTTCAGAGCATGAGATTCAGGGCATGAGATTCAGGGCATGATTTTCAAGGCAGAAGATTCAGGGCAGGTATTTCAGTGCAGGAGTTTCAGGGCATGAGATTCAGGGCATGAGATTCAGCGCATGATTTTCAGGGCATGAGATTCAGGGCAGGTATTTCAGGGCATGTAATTCAGGGCATGATTTTCTGTGCAGATTATTCAGGGCAGGAATTTTAGGGCATGTGATTCAGGGCATGAGTTTCAGTGCATGAGTTTCAGGGCAGTAGTTTCAGGGTATGTGATTTAGGGCATCAGTTTCAGGGCATGAGATTCAGGGCTTGAGTTTCAGGGCATGAGGTTCAGGGCATGAGTTTCAGGGCAGGAGTTTTAGGGCATGTGATTCAGGGCATGAGTTTGAGTGCATGAGTTTCAGGGCAGGAGTTTCAGGGTATGTGATTTAGGGCATGAGATTCCGGGCATGAGATTCAGGGCTTGAGTTTCAGGGCATGAGGTTCAGGGCATGAGTTTCTAGTCATGAGATTCAGGGCATGAGTTTCGGTGCAGGAACTTGAGGGCATGAGATTCAGGGCATGAGTTTCAGAGCATGAGATTCAGGGCATGAGATTCAGGGCATGATTTTCAGGGCAGGAGTTTCAGGGCATGTGATTCAGGGCGTGAGTTTCAGGATATGAGATTCATGGCATGAGTTTCAGTGCAGGAGTTTCAGGGCATGAGATTCAGGGCTTGAGTTTCAGGGCATGGGGTTCAGGACATGAGTTTCAGGGCATGAGTTTCAGGGCAGGAGTTTTAGGGCATGTGATTCAGGGCATGAGTTTGAGTGCATGAGTTTCAGGGCAGGAGTTTCAGGGTATGTGATTTAGGGCATGAGTTTCAGGGCATGAGATTCAGGGCTTCAGTTTCAGGGCATGAGGTTCAGGGCATGAGTTTCAGGTCATGAGATTCAGGGCATGAGTTTCAGTGCAGGAACTTGAGGGCATCAGATTCAGGGCATGAGTTTCAGAGCATGAGATTCAGGGCATGAGATTCAGGGCATGATTTTCAGGGCAGGAGATTCAGGGCAGGTGTCTCAGTGCAGGAGTTTCAGGGCATGAGATTCAGGGCAAGAGATTCAGGGCATGAGTTTCAGGACAGGAGTTTCAGGGCATGAGTTTCAGGGCAGGAGTTTCAGGGCATGTGATTCAGGGCGTGAGTTTCAGGATCTGAAATTCATGGCATGAGTTTCAGTGCAGGAGTTTCAGGGCATGAGATTCAGGGCATGAGTTTCAGGGTAGGTGATTAGGGCAGGAGTTTCAGGACATGAGATTCAGGGCATGAGTTTCAGGGCAGGAGATTCAGGGCTGGTGTTTCAGTGCAGGAGTTTCAGGACATGAGATTCAGGGCATGAGATACAGGGCATGAGTTTTAGGACAGGAGATTCAGGGCATGAGTTTCAGGGCATGAGTTTCAGGGCATGAGTTTCAGGGTAGGAGTTTCAGGGCATGTAATTCAGGGCGTGAGTTTCAGGGCATGAGTTTCAGTGCATGAGTTTCAGGGCAGGAGTTTCAGGGTATGTGATTTAGGGCAAGAGATTCAGGGCATGATATTCAGGGCAGGTATTTCAGGGCATGTAATTCAGGGCATGAATTTCTGGGCCGATGATTCAGGGCATGAGTTTTAGGGCATGTGATTCAGGGCATGATTTTAGGTGCATGAGTTTCAGGGCAGGAGTTTCAGGGTATGTGATTTAGGGCATGAGTTTCAGGGCATGAGATTCAGGGCTTGAGTTTCAGGGCATGAGGTTCAGGGCATGAGTTTCAGGGCATGAGATTCAGGGCATGAGTTTCAGTGCAGGAACTTGAGGGCATGAGATTCACTGCACGAGTTTCAGAGCATGAGATTCAGGGCATGAGATTCAGGGTATGATTTTCAAGGCAGAAGATTCAGGGCAGGTATTTCAGTGCAGGAGTTTCAGGGCATGAGATTCAGGGCATGAGATTCAGCGCATGAGTTTCAGGGCATGAGATTCAGGGCAGGTATTTCAGGGCATGTAATTCAGGGCATGATTTTCTGGGCAGATTATTCAGGGCAGGAATTTTAGGGCATGTGATTCAGGGCATGAGTTTCAGTGCATGAGTTTCAGGGCAGTAGTTTCAGGGTATGTGATTTAGGGCATCAGTTTCAGGGCATGAGATTCAGGGCTTGAGTTTCAGGGCATGAGGTTCAGGGCATGAGTTTCAGGGCAGGAGTTTTAGGGCATGTGATTCAGGGCATGAGTTTGAGTGCATGAGTATCAGGGCAGGAGTTTCAGGGTATGTGATTTAGGGCATGAGATTCCGGGCATGAGATTCAGGGCTTGAGTTTCAGGGCATGAGGTTCAGGGCATGAGTTTCAGGTCATGAGATTCAGGGCATGAGTTTCGGTGCAGGAACTTGAGGGCATGAGATTCAGGGCATGAGTTTCAGTGCAGGAGTTTCAGGGCATGAGATTCAGGGCATGAGATTCAGGGCATGAGTTTCAGGACAGGAAATTCAGGGCATGAGTTTCAGGGCATGAGTTTCAGGGCAGGAGTTTCAGGGCATGTGATTCAGGGCGTGAGTTTCAGGATATGAGATTCATGGCATGAGTTTCAGTGCAGGAGTTTCAGGGCATGAGATTCAGGGCATGAGTTTCAGAGCATGAGATTCAGGGCATGAGATTCAGGGCATGATTTTCAGGGCAGGAGATTCAGGGCAGGTGTTTCAGTGCAGGAGTTTCAGGGCATGACATTCAGGGCATGAGTTTCAGGGCATGAGATTCAGGGCATGAGATTCAGGGCTTCATTTTCAGGGCAGGAGATTCAGGGCAGGTGTTTCAGTGCAGGAGTTTCAGGGCACGAGATTCAGGGCATGAGATTCAGGGTATGAGTTTCAGGGCATGAATTTCAGGGCATGAGTTTCAGGGCAGGAGTTTCAGGGCATGAGATTCAGGGCATGAGTTTCAGTGCATGAGTTTGAGGGCAGGAGTTTCAAGGCATGAGATTCAGGGCATGAGTTTCAGTGCATGAGTTTGAGGGCTTGAGATTAACGGCATGAGTTTCAGGGCATGAGATTCAGGGCAGGTATTTCAGGGCATGTCATTCAGGGCATGAGTTTCTGGGCAGATGATTCAGGGCATGAGTTTTAGGGCATGTGATTCAGGGCATGAGTTTCAGTGCATGAGTTTCAGGGCAGGAGTTTC
The DNA here is from genome assembly GCF_030028105.1 of Mobula birostris. Taxonomy (NCBI): domain Eukaryota; kingdom Metazoa; phylum Chordata; class Chondrichthyes; order Myliobatiformes; family Myliobatidae; genus Mobula; species Mobula birostris. The sequence continues at coordinate 6,923 of NW_027276068.1, read as the reverse complement.
AGGGTATGTGATGTAGGGCATGAGGTTCAGGGCATGAGATTCAGGGCTTGAGATTCAGGGCATGAGTTTCAGAGCATGAGATTCAGGGCATGAGATTCAGGGCATGATTTTCAGGGCAGGAGTTTCAGGGCAGGTGTTTCAGTGCAGGAGTTTCAGGGCATGAGATTCAGGGCATGAGATTCAGGGCATGAGTTTCAGGACAGGAGATTCAGGGCATGAGTATCAGGGCATGAGTTTCAGGGCATGAGATTCAGGGCATGAGATTCAGGGCTTCATTTTCAGGGCAGGAGATTCAGGGCAGGTGTTTCAGTGCAGGAGTTTCAGGGCACGAGATTCAGGGCATGAGATTCAGGGCATGAGTTTCAGGGCATGAGTTTCAGGGCATGAGTTTCAGGGCAGGAGTTTCAGGGCATGTGATTCAAGGCGTGAGTTTCAGGATATGAGATTCATGGCATGAGTTTCAGTGCAGGTGTTTCAGGGCATGAGATTCAGGGCATGAGTTTCAGTGCATGAGTTTGAGGGCAGGAGTTTCAAGGCATGAGATTCAGGGCATGAGTTTCAGTGCATGAGTTTGAGGGCAGGAGTTTCTGGGCATAAGATTCAGGGCATGAGTTTCAGGGCATGAGATTCAGGGCAGGTATTTCAGGGCATGTAATTCAGGGCATGAGTTTCTGGGCAGATGATTCAGGGCATGAGTTTTAGGGCATGTGATTCAGGGCATGAGTTTCAGTGCATGAGTTTCAGGGCAGGAGTTTCAGGGTATGTGATTTAGGGCATGAGTTTCAGGGCATGAGATTCAGGGCTTGAGTTTCAGGGCATGAGGTTCAGGGCATGAGTTTCAGGGCATGAGATTCAGGGCTTGAGTTTCAGTGCAGGAACTTGAGGGCATGAGATTCAGTGCACGAGTTTCAGAGCATGAGATTCAGGGCATGAGATTCAGGTCATGATTTTCAAGGCAGGAGATTCAGGGCAGGTGTTTCAGTGCAGGAGTTTCAGGACATGAGATTCAGGGCATGCGTTTCAGTGCAGTAACTTGAGGTCATGAGATTCAGTGCACGAGTTTCAGAGCGTGAGATTCAGGGCATGAGATTAAGGGCATGAGTTTCAGGGCAGGAGATTCAGGGCAGGTGTTTCAGTGCAGGAGTTGCAGGGCATGAGATTCAGGACATGAGATTCAGGGCATGAGTTTTAGGACAGGAGATTCAGGGCATGAGTTTCAGGGCATGAGTTTCAGGGCATGAGTTTCAGGGCAGGAGTTTCAGGGCATGTAATTCAGGGCGTGAGTTTCAGGATATGAGATTCATGGCATGAGTTTCAGTGCAGGAGTTTCTGGGCAGATGATTCAGGGCATGAGTTTTAGGGCATGAGATTCAGGGCAGGTATTTCAGGGCATGTAATTCAGGGCATGAGTTTCTGGGCAGATGATTCAGGGCATGAGTTTCAGTGCATGAGTTTCTGGGCAGTAGTTTCAGGGTATGTGATTTAGGGTATGAGTTTCAGGGCATGAGATTCAGGGCTTGAGTTTCAGGGCATGAGATTCAGGGCAGGAGTTTTAGGGCATGTGATTCAGGCCACGAGTTTGAGTGCATGAGTTTCAGGGCAGGAGTTTCAGGGTATGTGATTTAGGGCATGAGTTTCAGAGCATGAGATTCAGGGCATGAGATTCAGGGTATAATTTTCAGGGCAGGAGATTCAGGGCAGGTGTTTCAGTGCAGGAGTTTCAGGGCATGAGATTCAGAGCATGAGATTCAGGGCATGAGTTTTAGGACAGGAGATTCAGGGCATGAGTTTCAGGGCATGAGTTTCAGGGCATGAGTTTCAGGGCAGGAGTTTCAGGGCATGTAATTCAGGGCGTGAGTTTCAGGATATGAGCTTCATGGCATGAGTTTGAGTGCAGGAGTTTCAGGGCATGAGATTCAGGGCATGAGTTTCAGGGAATGAGATTCAGGGCAGGTATTTCAGGGCATGTAATTCAGGGTATGATTTTCTGGGCAGGAGATTCAGGGCAGGTGTTTCAGTGCAGGAGTTTCAGGGCATGAGATTCAGAGCATGAGATTCAGGGCATGAGTTTTAGGACAGGAGATTCAGGGCATGAGTTTCAGGGCATGAGTTTCAGGGCATGAGTTTCAGGGCAGGAGTTTCAGGGCATGTAATGCAGGGCTTGAGTTTCAGGATATGAGATTCATGGCATGAGTTTGAGTGCAGGAGTTTCAGGGCATGAGATTCAGGGCATGAGTTTCAGGGCATGAGGTTCAGGGCAGTAGTTTCAGGGTATGTGATTTAGGGTATGAGTTTCAGAGCATGAGATTCAGGGCTTGAGTTTCAGGGCATGAGGTTCAGGACAGTAGTTTCAGGGTATGTGATTTAGGGTATGAGTTTCAGGGCATGAGATTCAGGGCAGGAGTTTTAGGGCATGTGATTCAGGGCACGAGTTTGAGTGCATGAGTTTCAGGGCAGGAGTTTCAGGGTATGTGATTTAGGGCATGAGTTTCAGAGCATGAGATTCAGGACATGAGATTCAGTGCAGGATTTTCAGGGCATGAGATTCAGAGCATGAGATTCAGGGCATGAGTTTTAGGACAGGAGATTCAGGGCATGAGTTTCAGGGCATGAGTTTCAGGGCAGGAGTTTCAGGGCATGTAATTCAGGGCGTGAGTTTCAGGATATGAGATTCATGGCATGAGTTTGAGTGCAGGAGTTTCAGGGCATGTGATTCAGGGCATGAGTTTCAGGGCATGAGATTCAGGGCATGAGATTCAGGGCATGAGTTTCAGGGCATGAGATTCAGGGCAGGTATTTCAGGGCATGTAATTCAGGGCATGATTTTCTGGGCAGATGATTCAGGGCAGGAATTTTAGGGCATGTGATTCAGGGCAAGAGTTTCAGTGCATGAGTTTCAGGGCAGTAGTTTCAGGGTATGTGATTTAGGGCATGAGTTTCAGGGCATGAGATTCAGGGCTTGAGTTTCAGGGCATGAGGTTCAGGGCATGAGTTTCAGGGCATGAGTTTCAGGGCAGGAGTTTTAGGGCATGTGATTCAGGGCATGAGTTTGAGTGCATGAGTTTCAGGGCAGGAGTTTCAGGGTATGTGATTTAGGGCATGAGATTCCGGGCATGAGATTCAGGGCTTGAGTTTCAGGGCATGAGGTTCAGGGCATGAGTTTCAGGTCATGAGATTCAGGGCATGAGTTTCAGTGCAGGAGCTTGAGGGTATGAGATTCAGGGCATGAGTTTCAGAGCATGAGATTCAGGGCTTGAGATTCAGGGCATGATTTTAAGGGCAGGAGATTCAGGGCAGGTGTTTCAGTGCAGGAGTTTCAGGGCATGAGATTCAGGGCATGAGTTTCAGGACAGGAAATTCAGGGCATGAGTTTCAGGGCATGAGTTTCAGGGCAGGAGTTTCAGAGCATGTGATTCAGGGCGTGTGTTTCAGGATATGAGATTCTAGGCATGAGTTTCAGTGCAGGAGTTTCAGGGCATGAGATTCAGGGCTTGAGTTTCAGTGCAGGAACTTGAGGGCATGAGATTCAGGGCATGAGTTTCAGAGCATGAGATTCAGGGCATGCGATTCAGGGCATGATTTTCAGGGCAGGAGATTCAGGGCAGGTGTTTCAGTGCAGGAGTTTCAGGGCATGAGATTCAGGGCATGAGTTTCAGGACAGGAAATTCAGGGCATGAGTTTCAGGGCATGATTTTCAGGGCAGGAGTTTCAGGGCATGTGATTCAGGGCGTGAGTTTCAGGATATGAGATTCATGGCATGAGTTTCAGTGCAGGAGTTTCAGGGCATGAGATTCAGGGCATGAGTTTCAGAGCATGAGATTCAGGGCATGAGATTCAGGGCATGATTTTCAGGGCAGGAGATTCAGGGCAGGTGTTTCAGTGCAGGAGTTTCAGGGCATGAGATTCAGGGCATGAAATTCAGGGCATGAGTTTCAGGACAGGAGATTCAGGGCATGAGTTTCAGGGCATGAGTTTCAGGGCATGTGATTCAGGGCGTGAGTTTCAGGATATGAGATTCATGGCATGAGTTTCAGTGCAGGAGTTTCAGGGCATGAGATTCAGGGCATGAGTTTCAGAGCATGAGATTCAGGGCATGAGATTCAGGTCATGATTTTCAAGGCAGGAGATTCAGGGCAGGTGTTTCAGTGCAGGAGTTTCAGGACATGAGATTCAGGGCATGAGTTTCCGTGCAGTAACTTGAGGTCATGAGATTCAGTGCACGAGTTTCAGAGCGTGAGATTCAGGGCATGAGTTTGAGTGCATGAGTTTCAGGGCAGGAGTTTCAGGGTATGTGATTTAGGGCATGAGTTTCAGGGCATGAGATTCAGGGCTTCAGTTTCAGGGCATGAGGTTCAGGGCATGAGTTTCAGGTCATGAGATTCAGGGCATGAGTTTCAGTGCAGGAACTTGAGGGCATCAGATTCAGGGCATGAGTTTCAGAGCATGAGATTCAGGGCATGAGATTCAGGGCATGATTTTCAGGGCAGGAGATTCAGGGCAGGTGTCTCAGTGCAGGAGTTTCAGGGCATGAGATTCAGGGCAAGAGATTCAGGGCATGAGTTTCAGGACAGGAGTTTCAGGGCATGAGTTTCAGGGCAGGAGTTTCAGGGCATGTGATTCAGGGCGTGAGTTTCAGGATCTGAAATTCATGGCATGAGTTTCAGTGCAGGAGTTTCAGGGCATGAGATTCAGGGCATGAGTTTCAGGGTAGGTGATTAGGGCAGGAGTTTCAGGACATGAGATTCAGGGCATGAGTTTCAGGGCAGGAGATTCAGGGCTGGTGTTTCAGTGCAGGAGTTTCAGGACATGAGATTCAGGGCATGAGATACAGGGCATGAGTTTTAGGACAGGAGATTCAGGGCATGAGTTTCAGGGCATGAGTTTCAGGGCATGAGTTTCAGGGTAGGAGTTTCAGGGCATGTAATTCAGGGCGTGAGTTTCAGGGCATGAGTTTCAGTGCATGAGTTTCAGGGCAGGAGTTTCAGGGTATGTGATTTAGGGCAAGAGATTCAGGGCATGATATTCAGGGCAGGTATTTCAGGGCATGTAATTCAGGGCATGAATTTCTGGGCCGATGATTCAGGGCATGATTTTAGGTGCATGAGTTTCAGGGCAGGAGTTTCAGGGTATGTGATTTAGGGCATGAGTTTCAGGGCATGAGATTCAGGGCTTGAGTTTCAGGGCATGAGGTTCAGGGCATGAGTTTCAGGGCATGAGATTCAGGGCATGAGTTTCAGTGCAGGAACTTGAGGGCATGAGATTCACTGCACGAGTTTCAGAGCATGAGATTCAGGGCATGAGATTCAGGGTATGATTTTCAAGGCAGAAGATTCAGGGCAGGTATTTCAGTGCAGGAGTTTCAGGGCATGAGATTCAGGGCATGAGATTCAGCGCATGAGTTTCAGGGCATGAGATTCAGGGCAGGTATTTCAGGGCATGTAATTCAGGGCATGATTTTCTGGGCAGATTATTCAGGGCAGGAATTTTAGGGCATGTGATTCAGGGCATGAGTTTCAGTGCATGAGTTTCAGGGCAGTAGTTTCAGGGTATGTGATTTAGGGCATCAGTTTCAGGGCATGAGATTCAGGGCTTGAGTTTCAGGGCATGAGGTTCAGGGCATCAGTTTCAGGGCAGGAGTTTTAGGGCATGTGATTCAGGGCATGAGTTTGAGTGCATGAGTTTCAGGGCAGGAGTTTCAGGGTATGTGATTTAGGGCATGAGATTCCGGGCATGAGATTCAGGGCTTGAGTTTCAGGGCATGAGGTTCAGGGCATGAGTTTCAGGTCATGAGATTCAGGGCATGAGTTTCGGTGCAGGAACTTGAGGGCATGAGATTCAGGGCATGAGTTTCAGAGCATGAGATTCAGGGCATGAGATTCAGGGCATGATTTTCAGGGCAGGAGATTCAGGGCAGGTGTTTCAGTGCAGGAGTTTCAGGGCATGAGATTCAGGGCATGAGATTCAGGGCATGAGTTTCAGGACAGGAAATTCAGGGCATGAGTTTCAGGGCATGAGTTTCAGGGCAGGAGTTTCAGGGCATGTGATTCAGGGCGTGAGTTTCAGGATTTGAGATTCATGGCATGAGTTTCAGTGCAGGAGTTTCAGGGCATGAGATTCAGGGCATGAGTTTCAGAGCATGAGATTCAGGGCATGAGATTCAGGGCATGATTTTCAGGGCAGGAGATTCAGGGCAGGTGTTTCAGTGCAGGAGTTTCAGGGCATGAGATTCAGGGCATGAGTTTCAGGGCATGAGATTCAGGGCATGAGATTCAGGGCTTCATTTTCAGGGCAGGAGATTCAGGGCAGGTGTTTCAGTGCAGGAGTTTCAGGGCACGTGATTCAGGGCATGAGATTCAGGGTATGAGTTTCAGGGCATGAATTTCAGGGCATGAGTTTCAGGGCAGGAGTTTCAGGGCATGAGATTCAGGGCATGAGTTTCAGTGCATGAGTTTGAGGGCAGGAGTTTCAAGGCATGAGATTCAGGGCATGAGTTTCAGTGCATGAGTTTGAGGGCTTGAGATTAACGGCATGAGTTTCAGGGCATGAGATTCAGGGCAGGTATTTCAGGGCATGTCATTCAGGGCATGAGTTTCTGGGCAGATGATTCAGGGCATGAGTTTTAGGGCATGTGATTCAGGGCATGAGTTTCAGTGCATGAGTTTCAGGGCAGGAGTTTCAGGGTATGTGATGTAGGGCATGAGGTTCAGGGCATGAGATTCAGGGCTTGAGATTCAGGGCATGAGTTTCAGAGCATGAGATTCAGGGCATGAGATTCAGGGCATGATTTTCAGGGCAGGAGTTTCAGGGCAGGAGTTTCAGTGCAGGAGTTTCAGGGCATGAGATTCAGGGCATGAGATTCAGGGCATGAGTTTCAGGACAGGATATTCAGGGCATGAGTATCAGGGCATGAGTTTCAGGGCATG
>NW_027276067.1:0-45354 GCF_030028105.1 Mobula birostris | reverse complement strand
GACTGGACAATCCCACCTCTCTCCCTGTCCATCTCCAACTGATTGGACAATCCCTCTCCCCCTGTCCATCTCCAGCTGACTGGACAATCCCTCTCTCCCTGTCCATTTGCAACTGACTGGACAATCCCTCCTCTCTCCCTGTCCATCTACAACTGACTGGACAATCCCACTCTCCCTGTCCATCTCCAACTGACTGGACATTCCTTCTCTCCCTGTCCATCTCCAACTCACTGGACAATCCCTCTCTGTCTGTCCTTCTCCAACCAACTGGACAATCCATCTGTCCCTGTCCATTTCCGACCGACTGGACAATCCATCTCTCTCTGTGTATCTGCAACTGACCAGATATTCCCTCTCGCCCTGTCCATCCCCAACTGACTGGACAATCCCACCTCTCTCCCTGTCCATCTCCAACGGACTGGACAATCACTCTCTCCTTGTCAATCTCCAAACCACTGGACAATCCCTCTCTCCTTGTCCATCTCCAACTGACTGGACAATCCGTCTCTGCCTGTTCATCTCCAACTGACTGGACAATCCCTCTCTCGCTGTCATTCTCCAACTGACTGGACAATTCCTCTCTGCCTGTCCATCTCCAACTGACTGGACAATCCCTCTCTCCCTCTTCATCTCCAACTTATTGGACAATCCCTCTCCCCCGGTCCATCTCCAACTGACGAGACAATCCCTCTCTCCCTGTCCATCTCCAGCTGACTGGACAATTACTCTCTCCCTGTCCATCTGCAACTGACTGGACAATCCCTCTCTGCCTGTCCATCTCCAACCAACTGGACAAACCCTCTCTCCCTGTCTATCTCCAACTGACTGGACAATCCCTCTCTCCCTGTCCATTTCCAACTGACTGGTCAATCTCTCTTTCCCTCTGTCCATCACCAACTGACTGGACAATCCTCTCTCTCCCTTTTCATCTCCAGCTGACTGGACAATCCCTCTCTCCCTGTCCATCTCCAGCTGACTGGACAAACCTTCTCTTCCTGTCCATCTCCAACCAACGGGACAATCCCTCTCTCCCTGTCCATCTCCAACTGACTGCACGATCCCTCTCTGCCTGTCCATCTCCAACCGACTGGTCAATCCCTATCTCCCTGTCCATCTCCAACTGACTGGACAACACCTCTCTCCCTGTCCATCTCCAACTGACTGGACAATCCTATCTCCCTGTCCATCTCCAACGGACAGGATAATCCTTCTCTCCCTGACCATCACCAACCAACTGGACAATCCCTCTCGCCCTGTCCATCCCCAACTGTCTGGACATTCCCTCTCGCCCTGTCCATCTCTAACTGACTGGACAACCCCTCTCTCCCTGTCCATCTCCAACTGACTGGACAATCCTTCTCTGCCTGTCCATCTCCAACTGACTGTACAATCCCTCTCTGCCTGTCCATCTCCAACTGACTGGAAAATACCTCTCTCCCTGTCCATATCCAAATGACTGGACAATCCCTCTCTCCCTGTCCATTTGCAACTGACTGGACAATCCCTCTCTGCCTGTCCATCTCCGACGAACTGGGCAATCACTCTCTCCCTGTACATCTCCAACCGACTGGACAATCCCTCTCTCCCTGTCCAAATGACTGGACAATCCCTCTCTCCCTTTCCAAATCCAACTGACTGGACAAACCCGCTCTCCCTGTCCATCGCCAACTGACCGGACAATCCTTCTCCCCCTGACCATCTCCAACCAACTGGACAAACCCTGTCTGCCTGTCCATCTCCAACTGACTCGACAATCCCTCTCTCCCTGTCCATCTCCAACTGACTGGTCACTCTCTCTCTCTGTCCAGCTCCAACTGACTGGACAATGCTCTCTCCCTGTCCATCTCCACATGACTGGACATTCCCTCTCTCCCTGTCCATCTCCAACTGACTAGAAAATCCCTCTCGCCCTGTCCATCCCCAGCTGTCTGGACATTCCCTCTCGCCCTGTCCATCTCTAACTGACTGGACAACCCCTCTCTCTCTGGCCATCTCCAACTGACTGGACAATACCTCTCTGCCTGTCCATCTCCAACTGACTGGACAATCCCTCTCTGCCTGTCCATCTCCAACGGACCGGAAAATACCTCTCTCCCTGTCCATCTCGAACAGACTGTACAATCCCTCTCTCCCTGTCCATCTCCAACTGATTGGACAATCCCTCTCCCCCTGTCCATCTCCAGCTGACTGGGCAATCCCTCTCTCCCTGTCCATTTGCAACCAACTGGACAATCCCTCTCTCCCTGTCCATCTCCAACTGACTGGACAATCCTTCTCTTCCTGTCCATCTCAACCAACGGTACAATCCTTCTCTCCCTGTCCATCTCCAACTGACTGCACGATCCCTCTCTGCCTGTCCATCTCCAACCGACTGGTCAATCCCTATCTCCCTGTGCATCACCAACTCACTGGACAACCCCTCTCTCCCTGTCCATTTCCAACTGACTGCACAATCCTATCTCCCTGTACATCTCCAACCGACAGGATAATCCTTCTCTCTCTGGCCATCACCAACCAACTGGACAATCCCTCTCTGCCTATCCATCTTCAACTGACTGGACAATCCCTCTCTGCCTGTCCATGTCCAACTGACTGGACAATCCTATCTCCCTGTCCATCTCCAACTGACTGGACAATCCTTTCTCCCTGTCCATCTCCAACCGACAGGACAATCCTTCTCTCCCTGACCATCACCAACCAACTGGACAATCCCTATCTCTTCCTGTCCATCTCCAACTGACTGCACAATCCCTCCTTTCTCTCTCTGTCCATCTGCAACTGACTGGGCAATCCCTCTCTCGCTGTCCATCTCCAACTGACTGGACAATTCCTCTCTGCCTGTCCATCTCCAACTGACTGGACAATCCCTCTCTCCCTCTTCATCTCCAACTTATTGGACAATCCTTCTCCCCCTGTCCATCTCCAACTGACTAGACAAACCCTCTCTCCCTGTTTCTCCACCTGACTGGACAATTCCTCTCTCCCTGTCCATCTCCATCTGACTGGACAATCCCTCTCTCCCTGTTCATCTCCAGCTGACAGGACAATCCCTCTCTCCCTGTCCATCTCCATCTAACTGGACAATCCCTCTCTCCCTGTCCATCTCCAACTGACTAGACAATCCCTCTCGCCCTGTCCATCCCCAACTGTCTGGACATTCCCTCTCGCCCTGTCCATCTCTAACTGACTGGACAACCCCTCTCTCCCTGTCCATCTCCAACTGACTGGACAATACCTGTCTGCCTGTCCATCTCCAACTGACTGGACAATCCCTCTCTGCCTGTCCATCTCCAACTGACTGGAAAATACCTCTCTCCCTGTCCATCTCCAACTGACTGTACAATCCCTCTCTCCCTGTCCATCTCCAACTGACTGGACAATCCCTCTCTCCCTGTCCATCTCCAACTGATTGGACAATCCCTCTCCCCCTATCCATCTCCAGCTGACTGGACAATCCCTCTCTCCCTGTCCATTTGCAACTGACTGGACAATCCCTCCCTGCCTGTCCATCTCCGACGAACTGGGCAATCCCTCTCTCCCTGTACATCTCCAACCAACTGGACAATCCCACTCTCCCTGTCCAACTGACTGGACAATCCCTCTCTCCCTGTCCAACTCCAACTGACTTTACAACCCCGCTCTACCTGTCCTACTCCAACTGACCGGACAATCCCTCTAACCCTGACCATCTCCAACCGACTGGACAATCACTGTCTGCCTGTCCATCTCCAACTGACTGGACAATCCCTCTCTGCCTGTCCTTCTCCAACCAACTGGACAATCCCTCTGTCCCTGTCCATCTCCGACAGACTGGGCAATCCATCTCTCTCTGTGTATCTCCAACTGACCAGATATTCCCTCTCGCCCTGTCCATCCCCAACTGACTGGGCAATCCCACCTCTCTCCCTGTCCATCTCCAACAGACTGGACAATCACACTCTCCTTGTACATCTCCAAACCACTGGACAATCCCTCTCTCCTTGTCCATCTCCAACTGACTGGACAATCCCTCTCTGCCTGTCCATCTCCAACTAACTGGACAATACCTCTCTGCCTGTCCATCTCCAGCTTACTGAACAATTCCTCTCTCCCTGTCCATCTCCAGGTGACCAGATACTTCCTCTCTCCCTGTCCATCACCAAGTGACTGGACAATCCCTCTCTTGCTGTCCATCTACAGATAACTGGACAATCCCTCTCTCCCTGTCCATCTCCAACTTACTGGACAATCCAGTTTCGCTGTTCATCTCCAACCGACTGGACAATCCTTCTCTCCCTGACCATCTCCAACCAACTGGACAATCCCTCTCTGCCTCTCCATCTCCAACTGACTGGACAATCCCTCTCTCCCTGTCCATCTCCAACCGAGTGGGCAATCCGTCTCTCCCTGTCCATCTCCAACTGACCAGATATTCCCTCTCTCACTGTACATCCCCAAATGACTGGACAATCCCTCCTCTCTCCCTGTCCATCTCCAACTGACTGGACAATCCCACTCTCCCTGTCCATCTCCAACAGACTGGACAATCCCTCTCTGCCTGTCCGTTTCCAACTGACTGGTCACTCTCTCTCTCTGTCCAGCTCCAACTGACTGGACAATCCTCTCTCCCTGTTCATCTCCAGCTGACTAGGCAATCCTTCTCTTCCTGTCCATCTCCAACCAACGGGACAATCTCTCTCTCCCAGTCCATCTCCAACTGACTGCATGATCTCTCACTGCCTGTCCATCTCCAACCAGCTGGTCGATCCCTATCTCCCTGTCCATCTGCAACTGACTGGACAATTCCTCTCTACCTGTCCATCTCCAACTGACTGCACAATCCTCTCTCCCTGTTCATCTCCAGCTGACTGGACAATCCCTCTCTCCCTGCCCATCTCCGACGAACTGGGCAATCACTCTCTCCCTGTACATCTCCAACCGACTGGACAATCCCTCTCTCCCTGTCCAAATGACTGGACAATCCCTCTCTCCCTTTCCAACTCCAACTGACTGGACAAACCCGCTCTCCCTGTCCATCGCCAACTGACCGGACAATCCTTCTCCCCCTGACCGTCTCCAACCAACTGGACAAACCCTGTCTGCCTGTCCATCTCCAACTGACTCGACAATCCCTCTCTCCCTGTCCATCTCCAACTGACTGGTCACTCTCTCTCTCTGTCCAGCTCCAACTGACTGGACAATGCTCTCTCCCTGTCCATCTCCACATGACTGGACATTCCCTCTCTCCCTGTCCATCTCCAACTGACTAGAAAATCCCTCTCGCCCTGTCCATCCCCAGCTGTCTGGACATTCCCTCTCGCCCTGTCCATCTCTAACTGACTGGACAACCCCTCTCTCTCTGGCCATCTCCAACTGACTGGACAATACCTCTCTGCCTGTCCATCTCCAACTGACTGGACAATCCCTCTCTGCCTGTCCATCTCCAACGGACCGGAAAATACCTCTCTCCCTGTCCATCTCGAACAGACTGTACAATCCCTCTCTCCCTGTCCATCTCCAACTGATTGGACAATCCCTCTCCCCCTGTCCATCTCCAACTGACTGGACAATCCTTCTCTTCCTGTCCATCTCAACCAACGGTACAATCCTTCTCTCCCTGTCCATCTCCAACTGACTGCACGATCCCTCTCTGCCTGTCCATCTCCAACCGACTGGTCAATCCCTATCTCCCTGTGCATCACCAACTCACTGGACAACCCCTCTCTCCCTGTCCATTTCCAACTGACTGCACAATCCTAACTCCCTGTACATCTCCAACCGACAGGATAATCCTTCTCTCTCTGGCCATCACCAACCAACTGGACAATCCCTCTCTGCCTATCCATCTCCAACTGACTGGACAATCCCTCTCTGCCTGTCCATGTCCAACTGACTGGACAATCCTATCTCCCTGTCCATCTCCAACTGACTGGACAATCCTTTCTCCCTGTCCATCTCCAACCGACAGGACAATCCTTCTCTCCCTGACCATCACCAACCAACTGGACAATCCCGATCTCTTCCTGTCCATCTCCAACTGACTGCACAATCCCTCCTTTCTCTCTCTGTCCATCTGCAACTGACTGGGCAATCCCTCTCTCGCTGTCCATCTCCAACTGACTGGACAATTCCTCTCTGCCTGTCCATCTCCAACTGACTGGACAATCCCTCTCTCCCTCTTCATCTCCAACTTATTGGACAATCCTTCTCCCCCTGTCCATCTCCAACTGACTAGACAAACCCTCTCTCCCTGTTTCTCCACCTGACTGGACAATTCCTCTCTCCCTGTCCATCTCCATCTGACTGGACAATCCCTCTCTCCCTGTTCATCTCCAGCTGACAGGACAATCCCTCTCTCCCTGTCCATCTCCATCTAACTGGACAATCCCTCTCTCCCTGTCCATCTCCAACTGACTAGACAATCCCTCTCGCCCTGTCCATCCCCAACTGTCTGGACATTCCCTCTCGCCCTGTCCATCTCTAACTGACTGGACAACCCCTCTCTCCCTGTCCATCTCCAACTGACTGGACAATACCTGTCTGCCTGTCCATCTCCAACTGACTGGACAATCCCTCTCTGCCTGTCCATCTCCAACTGACTGGAAAATACCTCTCTCCCTGTCCATCTCCAACTGACTGTACAATCCCTCTCTCCCTGTCCATCTCCAACTGACTGGACAATCCCTCTCTCCCTGTCCATCTCCAACTGATTGGACAATCCCTCTCCCCCTATCCATCTCCAGCTGACTGGACAATCCCTCTCTCCCTGTCCATTTGCAACTGACTGGACAATCCCTCCCTGCCTGTCCATCTCCGACGAACTGGGCAATCCCTCTCTCCCTGTACATCTCCAACCAACTGGACAATCCCACTCTCCCTGTCCAACTGACTGGACAATCCCTCTCTCCCTGTCCAACTCCAACTGACTTTACAACCCCGCTCTACCTGTCCTACTCCAACTGACCGGACAATCCCTCTAACCCTGACCATCTCCAACCGACTGGACAATCACTGTCTGCCTGTCCATCTCCAACTGACTGGACAATCCCTCTCTGCCTGTCCTTCTCCAACCAACTGGACAATCCCTCTGTCCCTGTCCATCTCCGACAGACTGGGCAATCCATCTCTCTCTGTGTATCTCCAACTGACCAGATATTCCCTCTCGCCCTGTCCATCCCCAACTGACTGGGCAATCCCACCTCTCTCCCTGTCCATCTCCAACAGACTGGACAATCACACTCTCCTTGTACATCTCCAAACCACTGGACAATCCCTCTCTCCTTGTCCATCTCCAACTGACTGGACAATCCCTCTCTGCCTGTCCATCTCCAACTAACTGGACAATACCTCTCTGCCTGTCCATCTCCAGCTTACTGAACAATTCCTCTCTCCCTGTCCATCTCCAGGTGACCAGATACTTCCTCTCTCCCTGTCCATCACCAAGTGACTGGACAATCCCTCTCTTGCTGTCCATCTACAGATAACTGGACAATCCCTCTCTCCCTGTCCATCTCCAACTTACTGGACAATCCAGTTTCGCTGTTCATCTCCAACCGACTGGACAATCCTTCTCTCCCTGACCATCTCCAACCAACTGGACAATCCCTCTCTGCCTGTCCATCTCCAACTGACTGGACAATCCCTCTCTCCCTGTCCATCTCCAACCGAGTGGGCAATCCGTCTCTCCCTGTCCATCTCCAACTGACCAGATATTCCCTCTCTCACTGTACATCCCCAAATGACTGGACAATCCCTCCTCTCTCCCTGTCCATCTCCAACTGACTGGACAATCCCACTCTCCCTGTCCATCTCCAACAGACTGGACAATCCCTCTCTGCCTGTCCGTTTCCAACTGACTGGTCACTCTCTCTCTCTGTCCAGCTCCAACTGACTGGACAATCCTCTCTCCCTGTTCATCTCCAGCTGACTAGGCAATCCTTCTCTTCCTGTCCATCTCCAACCAACGGGACAATCTCTCTCTCCCAGTCCATCTCCAACTGACTGCATGATCTCTCACTGCCTGTCCATCTCCAACCAGCTGGTCGATCCCTATCTCCCTGTCCATCTGCAACTGACTGGACAATTCCTCTCTACCTGTCCATCTCCAACTGACTGCACAATCCTCTCTCCCTGTTCATCTCCAGCTGACTGGACAATCCCTCTCTCCCTGCCCATCTCCGACGAACTGGGCAATCACTCTCTCCCTGTACATCTCCAACCGACTGGACAATCCCTCTCTCCCTGTCCAAATGACTGGACAATCCCTCTCTCCCTTTCCAACTCCAACTGACTGGACAAACCCGCTCTCCCTGTCCATCGCCAACTGACCGGACAATCCTTCTCCCCCTGACCGTCTCCAACCAACTGGACAAACCCTGTCTGCCTGTCCATCTCCAACTGACTCGACAATCCCTCTCTCCCTGTCCATCTCCAACTGACTGGTCACTCTCTCTCTCTGTCCAGCTCCAACTGACTGGACAATGCTCTCTCCCTGTCCATCTCCACATGACTGGACATTCCCTCTCTCCCTGTCCATCTCCAACTGACTAGAAAATCCCTCTCGCCCTGTCCATCCCCAGCTGTCTGGACATTCCCTCTCGCCCTGTCCATCTCTAACTGACTGGACAACCCCTCTCTCTCTGGCCATCTCCAACTGACTGGACAATACCTCTCTGCCTGTCCATCTCCAACTGACTGGACAATCCCTCTCTGCCTGTCCATCTCCAACGGACCGGAAAATACCTCTCTCCCTGTCCATCTCGAACAGACTGTACAATCCCTCTCTCCCTGTCCATCTCCAACTGATTGGACAATCCCTCTCCCCCTGTCCATCTCCAACTGACTGGACAATCCTTCTCTTCCTGTCCATCTCAACCAACGGTACAATCCTTCTCTCCCTGTCCATCTCCAACTGACTGCACGATCCCTCTCTGCCTGTCCATCTCCAACCGACTGGTCAATCCCTATCTCCCTGTGCATCACCAACTCACTGGACAACCCCTCTCTCCCTGTCCATTTCCAACTGACTGCACAATCCTAACTCCCTGTACATCTCCAACCGACAGGATAATCCTTCTCTCTCTGGCCATCACCAACCAACTGGCAATCCCTCTCTGCCTATCCATCTCCAACTGACTGGACAATCCCTCTCTGCCTGTCCATGTCCAACTGACTGGACAATCCTATCTCCCTGTCCATCTCCAACTGACTGGACAATCCTTTCTCCCTGTCCATCTCCAACCGACAGGACAATCCTTCTCTCCCTGACCATCACCAACCAACTGGACAATCCCGATCTCTTCCTGTCCATCTCCAACTGACTGCACAATCCCTCCTTTCTCTCTCTGTCCATCTGCAACTGACTGGGCAATCCCTCTCTCGCTGTCCATCTCCAACTGACTGGACAATTCCTCTCTGCCTGTCCATCTCCAACTGACTGGACAATCCCTCTCTCCCTCTTCATCTCCAACTTATTGGACAATCCTTCTCCCCCTGTCCATCTCCAACTGACTAGACAAACCCTCTCTCCCTGTTTCTCCACCTGACTGGACAATTCCTCTCTCCCTGTCCATCTCCATCTGACTGGACAATCCCTCTCTCCCTGTTCATCTCCAGCTGACAGGACAATCCCTCTCTCCCTGTCCATCTCCATCTAACTGGACAATCCCTCTCTCCCTGTCCATCTCCAACTGACTAGACAATCCCTCTCGCCCTGTCCATCCCCAACTGTCTGGACATTCCCTCTCGCCCTGTCCATCTCTAACTGACTGGACAACCCCTCTCTCCCTGTCCATCTCCAACTGACTGGACAATACCTGTCTGCCTGTCCATCTCCAACTGACTGGACAATCCCTCTCTGCCTGTCCATCTCCAACTGACTGGAAAATACCTCTCTCCCTGTCCATCTCCAACTGACTGTACAATCCCTCTCTCCCTGTCCATCTCCAACTGACTGGACAATCCCTCTCTCCCTGTCCATCTCCAACTGATTGGACAATCCCTCTCCCCCTATCCATCTCCAGCTGACTGGACAATCCCTCTCTCCCTGTCCATTTGCAACTGACTGGACAATCCCTCCCTGCCTGTCCATCTCCGACGAACTGGGCAATCCCTCTCTCCCTGTACATCTCCAACCAACTGGACAATCCCACTCTCCCTGTCCAACTGACTGGACAATCCCTCTCTCCCTGTCCAACTCCAACTGACTTTACAACCCCGCTCTACCTGTCCTACTCCAACTGACCGGACAATCCCTCTAACCCTGACCATCTCCAACCGACTGGACAATCACTGTCTGCCTGTCCATCTCCAACTGACTGGACAATCCCTCTCTGCCTGTCCTTCTCCAACCAACTGGACAATCCCTCTGTCCCTGTCCATCTCCGACAGACTGGGCAATCCATCTCTCTCTGTGTATCTCCAACTGACCAGATATTCCCTCTCGCCCTGTCCATCCCCAACTGACTGGGCAATCCCACCTCTCTCCCTGTCCATCTCCAACAGACTGGACAATCACACTCTCCTTGTACATCTCCAAACCACTGGACAATCCCTCTCTCCTTGTCCATCTCCAACTGACTGGACAATCCCTCTCTGCCTGTCCATCTCCAACTAACTGGACAATACCTCTCTGCCTGTCCATCTCCAGCTTACTGAACAATTCCTCTCTCCCTGTCCATCTCCAGGTGACCAGATACTTCCTCTCTCCCTGTCCATCACCAAGTGACTGGACAATCCCTCTCTTGCTGTCCATCTACAGATAACTGGACAATCCCTCTCTCCCTGTCCATCTCCAACTTACTGGACAATCCAGTTTCGCTGTTCATCTCCAACCGACTGGACAATCCTTCTCTCCCTGACCATCTCCAACCAACTGGACAATCCCTCTCTGCCTGTCCTTCTCCAACTGACTGGACAATCCCTCTCTCCCTGTCCATCTCCAACCGAGTGGGCAATCCGTCTCTCCCTGTCCATCTCCAACTGACCAGATATTCCCTCTCTCACTGTACATCCCCAAATGACTGGACAATCCCTCCTCTCTCCCTGTCCATCTCCAACTGACTGGACAATCCCACTCTCCCTGTCCATCTCCAACAGACTGGACAATCCCTCTCTGCCTGTCCGTTTCCAACTGACTGGTCACTCTCTCTCTCTGTCCAGCTCCAACTGACTGGACAATCCTCTCTCCCTGTTCATCTCCAGCTGACTAGGCAATCCTTCTCTTCCTGTCCATCTCCAACCAACGGGACAATCTCTCTCTCCCAGTCCATCTCCAACTGACTGCATGATCTCTCACTGCCTGCCCATCTCCAACCAGCTGGTCGATCCCTATCTCCCTGTCCATCTGCAACTGACTGGACAATTCCTCTCTACCTGTCCATCTCCAACTGACTGCACAATCCTCTCTCCCTGTTCATCTCCAGCTGACTGGACAATCCCTCTCTCCCTGCCCATCTCCGACGAACTGGGCAATCACTCTCTCCCTGTACATCTCCAACCGACTGGACAATCCCTCTCTCCCTGTCCAAATGACTGGACAATCCCTCTCTCCCTTTCCAACTCCAACTGACTGGACAAACCCGCTCTCCCTGTCCATCGCCAACTGACCGGACAATCCTTCTCCCCCTGACCATCTCCAACCAACTGGACAAACCCTGTCTGCCTGTCCATCTCCAACTGACTCAACAATCCCTCTCTCCCTGTCCATCTCCAACTGACTGGTCACTCTCTCTCTCTGTCCAGCTCCAACTGACTGGACAATGCTCTCTCCCTGTCCATCTCCACATGACTGGACATTCCCTCTCTCCCTGTCCATCTCCAACTGACTAGAAAATCCCTCTCGCCCTGTCCATCCCCAGCTGTCTGGACATTCCCTCTAGCCCTGTCCATCTCTAACTAACTGGACAACCCCTCTCTCTCTGGCCATCTCCAACTGACTGGACAATACCTCTCTCCCTGTCCATCTCCAACAGACTGGACAATCCCTCTCTGCCTGTCCATCTCCAACGGACCGGAAAATACCTCTCTCCCTGTCCATCTCGAACAGACTGTACAATCCCTCTCTCCCTGTCCATCTCCAACTGATTGGACAATCCCTCTCCCCCTGTCCATCTCCAGCTGACTGGGCAATCCCTCTCTCCCTGTCCATTTGCAACCAACTGGACAATCCCTCTCTCCCTGTCCATCTCCAACTGACTGGACAATCCCTCTCTGCCTGTCCTTCTCCAACCAACTGGACAATCCCTCTGTCCCTGTCCATCTCCAACTGACTGGACAATCCTTCTCTTCCTGTCCATCTCAACCAACGGGACAATCCTTCTCTCCCTGTCCATCTCCAACTGACTGCACGATCCCTCTCTGCCTGTCCATCTCCAACCGACTGGTCAATCCCTATCTCCCTGTCCATCACCAACTCACTGGACAACCCCTCTCTCCCTGCCCATTTCCAACTGACTGCACAATCCTATCTCCCTGTACATCTCCAACCGACAGGATAATCCTTCTCTCTCTGGCCATCACCAACCAACTGGACAATCCCTCTCTGCCTATCCATCTCCAACTGACTGGACAATCCCTCTCTGCCTGTCCATGTCCAACTGACTGGACAATCCTATCTCCCTGTCCATCTCCAACTGACTGGACAATCCTTTCTCCCTGTCCATCTCCAACCGACAGGACAATCCTTCTCTCCCTGACCATCACCAGCCAACTGGACAATCCCTATCTCTTCTTGTCCATCTCCAACTGACTGCACAATCCCTCCTCTCTCTCTCTGTCCATCTGCAACTGACTGGGCAATCCCTCTCTCGCTGTCCATCTCCAACTGACTGGACAATTCCTCTCTGCCTGTCCATCTCCAACTGACTGGACAATCCCTCTCTCCCTCTTCATCTCCAACTTATTGGACAATCCTTCTCCCCCTGTCCATCTCCAACTGACTAGACAAACCCTCTCTCCCTGTTTCTCCACCTGACTGGACAATTCCTCTCTCCCTGTCCATCTCCATCTGACTGGACAATCCCTCTCTCCCTGTTCATCTCCAGCTGACAGGACAATCCCTCTCTCCCTGTCCATCTCCATCTAACTGGACAATCCCTCTCTCCCTGTCCATCTCCAACTGACTAGACAATCCCTCTCGCCCTGTCCATCCCCAACTGCCTGGACATTCCCTCTCGCCCTGTCCATCTCTAACTGACTGGACAACCCCTCTCTCCCTGTCCATCTCCAACTGACTGGACAATACCTGTCTGCCTGTCCATCTCCAACTGACTGGACAATCCCTCTCTGCCTGTCCATCTCCAACTGACTGGACAATCCCTCCCTGCCTGTCCATCTCCGACGAACTGGGCAATCCCTCTCTCCCTGTACATCTCCAACCAACTGGACAATCCCATTCTCCCTGTCCAATTGACTTGACAATCCCTCTCTCCCTGTCCAACTCCAACTGACTTTACAACCCCGCTCTACCTGTCCTACTCCAACTGACCGGACAATCCCTCTAACCCTGACCATCTCCAACCGACTGGACAATCACTGTCTGCCTGTCCATCTCCAACTGACTGGACAATCCCTCTCTGCCTGTCCTTCTCCAACCAACTGGACAATCCCTCCGTCCCTGTCCATCTCCGACAGACTGGACAATCCATCTCTCTCTGTGTATCTCCAACTGACCAGATATTCCCTCTCGCCCTGTCCATCCCCAACTGACTGGGCAATCCCACCTCTCTCCCTGTCCATCTCCAACAGACTGGACAATCACACTCTCCTTGTACATCTCCAAACCACTGGACAATCCCTCTCTCCTTGTCCATCTCCAACTGACTGGACAATCCCTCTCTGCCTGTCCATCTCCAACTAACTGGACAATACCTCTCTGCCTGTCCATCTCCAGCTTACTGAACAATTCCTCTCTCCCTGTCCATCTCCAGGTGACCAGATACTTCCTCTCTCCCTGTCCATCACCAAGTGACTGGACAATCCCTCTCTTGCTGTCCATCCACAGATAGCTGGACAATCCCTCTCTCCCTGTCCATCTCCAACTTACTGGACAATCCAGTTTCGCTGTTCATCTCCAACCGACTGGGCAATCCTTCTCTCCCTGACCATCTCCAACCAACTGGACAATCCCTCTCTGCCTGTCCCATCTCCAACTGACTGGACAATCCCTCTCTCCCTGTCCATCTCCAACCGAGTGGGCAATCCGTCTCTCCCTGTCCATCTCCAACTGACCAGATATTCCCTCTCTCACTGTACATCCCCAAATGACTGGACAATCCCTCCTCTCTCCCTGTCCATCTCCAACTGACTGGACAATCCCTCTCTCCCTGTCCATCTCCAACCGAGTGGGCAATCCGTCTCTCCCTGTCCATCTCCAACTCACCAGATATTCCCTCTCTCACTGTACATCCCCAAATGACTGGACAATCCCTCCTCTCTCCCTGTCCATCTCCAACTGACTGGACAATCCCACTCTCCCTGTCCATCTCCAACAGACTGGACAATCCCTCTCTGCCTGTCCTTCTCCAACCAACTGGACAATCCCTCTGTCCCTGTCCATCTCCGACCGACTGGACAATCCGTCTCTCCCTATCCATCTCCAACTGACCAGATATTCCCTCTCTCACTGTACATCCCCAAATGACTGGACAATCCCTCCTCTCTCCCTGTCCATCTCCAACTGACTGGACAATCCCACTCTCCCTGTCCATCTCCAACTGACTGGACAATCCCTCTCTGCCTGTCCTTCTCCAACCAACTGGACAATCCCTCTGTCCCTGTCCATCTCCGACCGACTGGACAATCCATCTCTCTCTGTGTAACTCCAACTGACCAGATATTCCCTCTCGCCCTGTCCATCCCCAACTGACTGGGCAATCCCACCTCTCTCCGTGTCCATCTCCAACAGACTGGACAATCACACTCTCCTTGTACATCTCCAAACCACTGGACAATCCCTCTCTCCTTGTCCATCTCCAAATAACTGGACAATCCATCACTGCCTGTTCATCTCCAACTGACTGGACAGTCCCTCTCTCGCTGTCCATCTCCAACTGACTGGACAATTCCTCTCTGCCTGTCCATCTCCAACTGACTGGACAATCCCTCTCTCCCTCTTCATCTCCAACTTATTGGACAATCCCTCTCCCCCTGTCCATCTCCAACTGGCTAGACAATCCCTCTCTCCCTGTCCATCTCCACATGACTGGATAATTGCTCTCTCCCTGTCCATCTGCAACTGACTGGACAATCCCTCTCTGCCAGTCCATCTCCAACCAACTGGACAATCCCACTCTCCCTGTCCATCTCCAACTGACTGGACAATACCTCTCTGCCTGTCCTTCTCCAACCAACTGGACAATCCCTCTGTCCCTGTCCATCTCCAACTGACTGGACAATCCTTCTCTTGCTGTCCATCTCCAACCAACAGGACAATCCTTCTCTCCCTGTCCATCTCCAACTGACTGCGCAATCCCTCTCTGCCTATCCATCTCCAACCGACTGGTCAATCCCTATCTCCCTGTCCATCTCCAACTCACTGGACAACCCCTCTCCCCCTGTCCATTTCCAACTGACTGCACAATCCTATCACCCTGTCCATCTCCAACCGACAGGATAATCCTTCTCTCCCTGGCCATCACCAACCAACTGGACAATCCCTCTCTGCCGGTCCATCTCCAGCTGACTGGACAATCCCTCTTTCCCTGTCCATCTGCAACTGACTGGACAATCCTGCTCTCCCTGTCCATCTCCAACTGACGGGACAATCCATCTCCCGCTGTCCATCTCCAACCGACTGGACAATACCTCTCTCCCTGTCCATCTCCAACTGACTGGACAATCCCTCTTTCCCTGTCCATCTGCAACTGACTGGGCAATCCCTCTCTCGCTGTCCATCTCCAACTGACTGGACAATTCCTCTCTGCCTGTCCATCTCCAAATGACTGGACAATCCCTCTCTCCCTCTTCATCTCCAACTTATTGGACAATCCCTCTCCCCCTGTCCATCTCCAACTGACTAGACAAACCCTCTCTCCCTGTTTCTCCACCTGACTGGACAATACCTCTCTCCCTGTCCATCTCCATCTGACTGGACAATCCCTCTCTCCCTGTTCATCTCCAGCTGACAGGACAATCCCTCTCTCCCTGTCCATCTCCATCTAACTGGACAATCCCTCTCTCCCTGTCCATCTCCAACTGACTAGACAATCCCTCTCGCCCCGTCCATCTCTAACTGACTGGACAACCTCTCTCTCCCTGTCCATCTCCAACTGACTGGACAATACCTGTCTGCCTGTCCATCTCCAACTGACTGGACAATCCCTCTCTGCCTGTCCATCTCCAACTGACTGGAAAATACCTCTCTCCCTGTCCATCTCCAACTGACCGTACAATCCCTCTCTCCCTGTCCATCTCCAACTGACTGGACAATCCCTCTCTCCCTGTCCATCTCCAACTGATTGGACAATCCCTCTCCCCCTATCCATCTCCAGCTGACTGGACAATCCCTCTCTCCCTGTCCATTTGCAACTGACTGGACAATCCCTCCCTGCCTCTCCATCTCCGACGAACTGGGCAATCCCTCTCTCCCTGTACATCTCCAACCAACTGGACAATCCCACTCTCCCTGTCCAACTGACTGGACAATCCCTCTCTACCTGTCCTACTCCAACTGACCGGACAATCCCTCTCTCCCTCTTCATCTCCAACTTATTGGACAATCCTTCTCCCCCTGTCCATCTCCAACTGACTAGACAAACCCTCTCTCCCTGTTTCTCCACCTGACTGGACAATTCCTCTCTCCCTGTCCATCTCCATCTGACTGGACAATCCCTCTCTCCCTGTTCATCTCCAGCTGACAGGACAATCCCTCTCTCCCTGTCCATCTCCATCTAACTGGACAATCCCTCTCTCCCTGTCCATCTCCAACTGACTAGACAATCCCTCTCGCCCTGTCCATCCCCAACTGTCTGGACATTCCCTCTCGCCCTGTCCATTTCTAACTGACTGGACAACCCCTCTCTCCCTGTCCATCTCCAACTGACTGGACAATACCTGACTGCCTGTCCATCTCCAACTGACTGGACAATCCCTCTCTGCCTGTCCATCTCCAACTGACTGGACAATCCCTCCCTGCCTGTCCATCTCCGACGAACTGGGCAATCCCTCTCTCCCTGTACATCTCCAACCAACTGGACAATCCCACTCTCCCTGTCCAACTGACTGGACAATCCCTCTCTCCCTGTCCAACTCCAACTGACTTTACAACCCCGCTCTACCTGTCCTACTCCAACTGACCGGACAATCCCTCTAACCCTGACCATCTCCAACCGACTGGACAATCACTGTCTGCCTGTCCATCTCCAACTGACTGGACAATCCCTCTCTGCCTGTCCTTCTCCAACCAACTGGACAATCCCTCTGTCCCTGTCCATCTCCGATAGACTGGACAATCCATCTCTCTCTGTGTATCTCCAACTGACCAGATATTCCCTCTCGCCCTGTCCATCCCCAACTGACTGGGCAATCCCACCTCTCTCCCTGTCCATCTCCAACAGACTGGACAATCACACTCTCCTTGTACATCTCCAAACCACTGGACAATCCCTCTCTCCTTGTCCATCTCCAACTGACTGGACAATCCCTCTCTGCCTGTCCATCTCCAACTAACTGGACAATACCTCTCTGCCTGTCCATCTCCAGCTTACTGAACAATTCCTCTCTCCCTGTCCATCTCCAGGTGACCAGATACTTCCTCTCTCCCTGTCCATCACCAAGTGACTGGACAATCCCTCTCTTGCTGTCCATCTACAGATAGCTGGACAATCCCTCTCTCCCTGTCCATCTCCAACTTACTGGACAATCCAGTTTCGCTGTTCATCTCCAACCGACTGGGCAATCCTTCTCTCCCTGACCATCTCCAACCAACTGGACAATCCCTCTCTGCCTGTCCATCTCAAACTGACTGGACAATCCCTCTCTCCCTGTCCATCTCCAACCGAGTGGGCAATCCGTCTCTCCCTGTCCATCTCCAACTGACCAGATATTCCCTCTCTCACTGTACATCCCCAAATGACTGGACAATCCCTCCTCTCTCCCTGTCCATCTCCAACTGACTGGACAATCCCTCTCTCCCTGTCCATCTCCAACAGACTGGACAATCCCTCTCTGCCTGTCCTTCTCCAACCAACTGGACAATCCCTCTGTCCCTGTCCATCTCCGACCAACTGGACAATCCGTCTCTCCCTATCCATCTCCAACTGACCAGATATTCCCTCTCTCACTGTACATCCCCAAATGACTGGACAATCCCTCCTCTCTCCCTGTCCATCTCCAACTGACTGGACAATCCCACTCTCCCTGTCCATCTCCAACTGACTGGACAATCCCTCTCTGCCTGTCCTTCTCCAACCAACTGGACAATCCCTCTGTCCCTGTCCATCTCCGACCGACTGGACAATCCATCTCTCTCTGCGTAACTCCAACTGACCAGATATTCCCTCTCACCCTGTCCATCCCCAACTGACTGGGCAATCCCACCTCTCTCCGTGTCCATCTCCAACAGACTGGACAATCACACTCTCCTTGTACATCTCCAAACCACTGGACAATCCCTCTCTCCTTGTCCATCTCCAAATAACTGGACAATCCATCACTGCCTGTTCATCTCCAACTGACTGGACAGTCCCTCTCTCGCTGTCCATCTCCAACTGACTGGACAATTCCTCTCTGCCTGTCCATCTCCAACTGACTGGACAATCCCTCTCTCCCTCTTCATCTCCAACTTATTGGACAATCCCTCTCCCCCTGTCCATCTCCAACTGGCTAGACAATCCCTCTCTCCCTGTCCATCTCCACATGACTGGATAATTGCTCTCTCCCTGTCCATCTCCAACTGACTGGACAATCCCTCTCTGCCTGTCCATCTCCAACCAACTGGACAATCCCACTCTCCCTGTCCATCTCCAACTGACTGGACAATACCTCACTGCCTGTCCTTCTCCAACCAACTGGACAATCCCTCTGTCCCTGACCATCTCCAACTGACTGGACAATCCTTCTCTTGATGTCCATCTCCAACCAACAGGACAATCCTTCTCTCCCTGTCCATCTCCAACTGACTGCACGATCCCTCTCTGCCTATCCATCTCCAACCGACTGGTCAATCCCTATCTCCCTGTCCATCTCCAACTCACTGGATAACCCCTCTCTCCCTGTCCATTTCCAACTGACTGCACAATCCTATCTCCCTGTCCATCTCCAACCGACAGGATAATCCTTCTCTCCCTGGCCATCACCAACCAACTGGACAATCCCTCTCTGCCGGTCCATCTCCAGCTGACTGGACAATCCCTCTTTCCCTGTCCATCTGCAACTGACTGGACAATCCTGCTCTCCCTGTCCATCTCCAACTGACGGGACAATCCATCTCCCGCTGTCCATCTCCAACCGATTGGACAATACCTCTCTCCCTGTCCATCTCCAACTGACTGGACAATCCCTCTTTCCCTGTCCATCTGCAACTGACTGGGCAATCCCTCTCTCGCTGTCCATCTCCAACTGACTGGACAATTCCTCTCTGCCTGTCCATCTCCAAATGACTGGACAATCCCTCTCTCCCTCTTCATCTCCAACTTATTGGACAATCCCTCTCCCCCTGTCCATCTCCAACTGACTAGACAAACCCTCTCTCCCTGTTTCTCCACCTGACTGGACAATTCCTCTCTCCCTGTCCATCTCCATCTGACTGGACAATCCCTCTCTCCCTGTTCATCTCCAGCTGACAGGACAATCCCTCTCTCCCTGTCCATCTCCATCTAACTGGACAATCCCTCTCTCCCTGTCCATCTCCAACTGACTAGACAATCCCTCTCTGCCTGTCCATCTCCAACTGACTGGACAATCCCTCCCTGCCTGTCCATCTCCGACGAACTGGGCAATCCCTCTCTCCCTGTACATCTCCAACCAACTGGACAATCCCACTCTCCCTGTCCAACTGACTGGACAATCCCTCTCTCCCTGTCCAACTCCAACTGACTTTACAACCCCGCTCTACCTGTCCTACTCCAACTGACCGGACAATCCCTCTAACCCTGACCATCTCCAACCGACTGGACAATCACTGTCTGCCTGTCCATCTCCAACTGACTGGACAATCCCTCTCTGCCTGTCCTTCTCCAACCAACTGGACAATCCCTCTGTCCCTGTCCATCTCCGACAGACTGGACAATCCATCTCTCTCTGTGTATCTCCAACTGACCAGATATTCCCTCTCGCCCTGTCCATCCCCAACTGACTGGGCAATCCCACCTCTCTCCCTGTCCATCTCCAACAGACTGGACAATCACACTCTCCTTGTACATCTCCAAACCACTGGACAATCCCTCTCTCCTTGTCCATCTCCAACTGACTGGACAATCCCTCTCTGCCTGTCCATCTCCAACTAACTGGACAATACCTCTCTGCCTGTCCATCTCCAGCTTACTGAACAATTCCTCTCTCCCTGTCCATCTCCAGGTGACCAGATACTTCCTCTCTCCCTGTCCATCACCAAGTGACTGGACAATCCCTCTCTTGCTGTCCATCTACAGATAGCTGGACAATCCCTCTCTCCCTGTCCATCTCCAACTTACTGGACAATCCAGTTTCGCTGTTCATCTCCAACCGACTGGGCAATCCTTCTCTCCCTGACCATCTCCAACCAACTGGACAATCCCTCTCTGCCTGTCCATCTCAAACTGACTGGACAATCCCTCTCTCCCTGTCCATCTCCAACCGAGTGGGCAATCCGTCTCTCCCTGTCCATCTCCAACTGACCAGATATTCCCTCTCTCACTGTACATCCCCAAATGACTGGACAATCCCTCCTCTCTCCCTGTCCATCTCCAACTGACTGGACAATCCCTCTCTCCCTGTCCATCTCCAACAGACTGGACAATCCCTCTCTGCCTGTCCTTCTCCAACCAACTGGACAATCCCTCTGTCCCTGTCCATCTCCGACCAACTGGACAATCCGTCTCTCCCTATCCATCTCCAACTGACCAGATATTCCCTCTCTCACTGTACATCCCCAAATGACTGGACAATCCCTCCTCTCTCCCTGTCCATCTCCAACTGACTGGACAATCCCACTCTCCCTGTCCATCTCCAACTGACTGGACAATCCCTCTCTGCCTGTCCTTCTCCAACCAACTGGACAATCCCTCTGTCCCTGTCCATCTCCGACCGACTGGACAATCCATCTCTCTCTGTGTAACTCCAACTGACCAGATATTCCCTCTCGCCCTGTCCATCCCCAACTGACTGGGCAATCCCACCTCTCTCCGTGTCCATCTCCAACAGACTGGACAATCACACTCTCCTTGTACATCTCCAAACCACTGGACAATCCCTCTCTCCTTGTCCATCTCCAAATAACTGGACAATCCATCACTGCCTGTTCATCTCCAACTGACTGGACAGTCCCTCTCTCGCTGTCCATCTCCAACTGACTGGACAATTCCTCTCTGCCTGTCCATCTCCAACTGACTGGACAATCCCTCTCTCCCTCTTCATCTCCAACTTATTGGACAATCCCTCTCCCCCTGTCCATCTCCAACTGGCTAGACAATCCCTCTCTCCCTGTCCATCTCCACATGACTGGATAATTGCTCTCTCCCTGTCCATCTGCAACTGACTGGACAATCCCTCTCTGCCTGTCCATCTCCAACCAACTGGACAATCCCACTCTCCCTGTCCATCTCCAACTGACTGGACAATACCTCACTGCCTGTCCTTCTCCAACCAACTGGACAATCCCTCTGTCCCTGACCATCTCCAACTGACTGGACAATCCTTCTCTTGATGTCCATCTCCAACCAACAGGACAATCCTTCTCTCCCTGTCCATCTCCAACTGACTGCACGATCCCTCTCTGCCTATCCATCTCCAACCGACTGGTCAATCCCTATCTCCCTGTCCATCTCCAACTCACTGGACAACCCCTCTCTCCCTGTCCATTTCCAACTGACTGCACAATCCTATCTCCCTGTCCATCTCCAACCGACAGGATAATCCTTCTCTCCCTGGCCATCACCAACCAACTGGACAATCCCTCTCTGCCGGTCCATCTCCAGCTGACTGGACAATCCCTCTTTCCCTGTCCATCTGCAACTGACTGGACAATCCTGCTCTCCCTGTCCATCTCCAACTGACGGGACAATCCATCTCCCGCTGTCCATCTCCAACCGATTGGACAATACCTCTCTCCCTGTCCATCTCCAACTGACTGGACAATCCCTCTTTCCCTGTCCATCTGCAACTGACTGGGCAATCCCTCTCTCGCTGTCCATCTCCAACTGACTGGACAATTCCTCTCTGCCTGTCCATCTCCAAATGACTGGACAATCCCTCTCTCCCTCTTCATCTCCAACTTATTGGACAATCCCTCTCCCCCTGTCCATCTCCAACTGACTAGACAAACCCTCTCTCCCTGTTTCTCCACCTGACTGGACAATTCCTCTCTCCCTGTCCATCTCCATCTGACTGGACAATCCCTCTCTCCCTGTTCATCTCCAGCTGACAGGACAATCCCTCTCTCCCTGTCCATCTCCATCTAACTGGACAATCCCTCTCTCCCTGTCCATCTCCAACTGACTAGACAATCCCTCTCGCCCTGTCCATCTCTAACTGACTGGACAACCTTTCTCTCCCTGTCCATCTCCAACTGACTGGACAATACCTGTCTGCCTGTCCATCTCCAACTGACTGGACAATCCCTCTCTGCCTGTCCATCTCCAACTGACTGGAAAATACCTCTCTCCCTGTCCATCTCCAACTGACCGTACAATCCCTCTCTCCCTGTCCATCTCCAACTGACTGGACAATCCCTCTCTCCCTGTCCATCTCCAACTGATTGGACAATCCCTCTCCCCCTATCCATCTCCAGCTGACTGGACAATCCCTCTCTCCCTGTCCATTTGCAACTGACTGGACAATCCCTCCCTGCCTCTCCATCTCCGACGAACTGGGCAATCCCTCTCTCCCTGTACATCTCCAACCAACTGGACAATCCCACTCTCCCTGTCCAACTGACTGGACAATCCCTCTCTACCTGTCCTACTCCAACTGACCGGACAATCCCTCTAACCCTGACCATCTCCAACCGACTGGACAATCCCTGTCTGCCTGTCCATCTCCAACTGACTGGACAATCCCTCTCTGCCTGTCCTTCTCCAACCAACTGGACAATCCCTCTGTCCCTGTCCATCTCCGACCGACTGGACAATCCATCTCTCCCTGTGTATCTCCAACTGACCAGATATTCCCTCTCGCCCTGTCCATCCCCAACTCACTGGGCAATCCCACCTCTCTCCCTGTCCATCTCCAACAGACTGGGCAATCACACTCTCCTTGTACATCTCCTAACCACTGGACAATCCCTCTCTCCTTGTCCATCTCCAACTGACTGGACAATCCATCACTGCCTGTTCATCTCCAACTGACTGGACAATTCCTCTCTGCCTGTCCATCTCCAACTGACTGGACAATCCCTCTCTCCCTCTTCATCTCCAACTTATTGGACAATCCCTCTCCCCCTGTACATCTCCAACTGGCTAGACAATCCCTCTCTCCCTGTCCATCTCCACATGACTGGATAATTCCTCTCTCCCTGTCCATCTGCAACTGACTGGACAATCCCTCTCTGCCTGTCCATCTCCAACCAACTGGACAATCCCTCTCTCCCTGTCCATCTCCAACTGACTGGACAATCCCTCTCTGCCTGTCCTTCTCCAACCAACTGGACAATCCCTCTGTCCCTGTCCATCTCCAACTGACTGGACAATCCTTCTCTTCCTGTCCATCTCCAACCAACGGGACAATCCTTCTCTCCCTGTCCATCTCCAACTGACTGCACGATCCCTCTCTGCCTGTCCATCTCCAACCGACTGGTCAATCCCTATCTCCCTGTCCATCACCAACTCACTGGACAACCCCTCTCTCCCGGTCCATTTCCAACTGACTACACAATCCTATCTCCCTGTCCATCTCCAACCGAGAGGATAATCCTTCTCTCTCTGGCCATCACCAACGAACTGGACAATCCCTCTCTGCCGGTCCATCTCCAGCTGACTGGACAATCCCTCTTTCCCTGTCCATCTGCAACTGACTGGACAATCCTGCTCTCCCTGTCCATCTCCAACTGACGGGACAATCCATCTCCCGCTGTCCATCTCCAACCGACTGGACAATACCTCTCTCCCTGTCCATCTCCAACTGACTGGACAATCCCTCTTTCCCTGTCCATCTCGAACTGACTGGACAATCCCTCTCTGCCTATCCATCTCCAACTGACTGGACAATCCCTGTCTGCCTGTCCATCTCCAACTGACTGGACAATCCCTCTCTGCCTGTCCTTCTCCAACCAACTGGACAATCCCTCTGTCCCTGTCCATCTCCGACCGACTGGACAATCCATCTCTCTCTGTGTATCTCCAACTGACCAGATATTCCCTCTCGCCCTGTCCATCCCCAACTGACTGGGCAATCCCACCTCTCTCCCTGTCCATCTCCAACAGACTGGACAATCACACTCTCCTTGTACATCTCCTAACCACTGGACAATCCCTCTCTCCTTGTCCATCTCCAACTGACTGGACAATCCATCACTGCCTGTTCATCTCCAACTGACTGGACAGTCCCTCTCTCGCTGTCCATCTCCAACTGACTGGACAATTCCTCTCTGCCTGTCCATCTCCAACTGACTGGACAATTCCTCTCTCCCTCTTCATCTCCAACTTATTGGACAATCCCTCTCCCCCTGTACATCTCCAACTGGCTAGACAATCCCTCTCTCCCTGTCCATCTCCACATGACTGGATAATTCTTCTCTCCCTGTCCATCTGCAACTGACTGGACAATCCCTCTCTGCCTGTCCATCTCCAACCGACTGGACATTCCCTCTCTCCCTGTCCATCTCCAACTGACTGGACAATCCCTCTCTGCCTGTCCTTCTCCAACCAACTGGACAATCCCTCTGTCCCTGTCCATCTTCAACTGACTGGACAATCCTTCTCTTCCTGTACATCTCCAACCAACGGGACAATCCTTCTCTCCCTGTCCATCTCCAACTGACTGCACGATCCCTCTCTGCCTGTCCATCTCCAACCGACTGGTCAATCCCTATCTCCCTGTCCATCACCAACTCACTGGACAACCCCTCTCTCCCGGTCCATTTCCAACTGACTACACAATCCTATCTCCCTGTCCATCTCCAACCGACAGGATAATCCTTCTCTCTCTGGCCATCACCAACCAACTGGACAATCCCTCTCTGCCGGTCCATCTCCAGCTGACTGGACAATCCCTCTTTCCCTGTCCATCTGCAACTGACTGGACAATCCTGCTCTCCCTGTCCATCTCCAACTGACGGGACAATCCATCTCCCGCTGTCCATCTCCAACCGACTGGACAATACCTCTCTCCCTGTCCATCTCCAACTGACTGGACAATCCCTCTTTCCCTGTCCATCTCGAACTGACTGGACAATCCCTCTCTGCCTATCCATCTCCAACTGACTGGACAATCCCTCTCTACCTGTCCTACTCCAACTGACCGGACAATCCCTCTAACCCTGACCATCTCCAACCGACTGGACAATCCCTGTCTGCCTGTCCATCTCCAACTGACTGGACAATCCCTCTCTGCCTGTCCTTCTCCAACCAACTGGACAATCCCTCTGTCCCTGTCCATCTCCGACCGACTGGACAATCCATCTCTCTCTGTGTATCTCCAACTGACCAGATATTCTCTCTCGCCCTGTCCATCCCCAACTGACTGGGCAATCCCACCTCTCTCCCTGTCCATCTCCAACAGACTGGGCAATCACACTCTCCTTGTACATCTCCTAACCACTGGACAATCCCTCTCTCCTTGTCCATCTCCAACTGACTGGACAATCCATCACTGCCTGTTCATCTCCAACTGACTGGACAATTCCTCTCTGCCTGTCCATCTCCAACTGACTGGACAATCCCTCTCTCCCTCTTCATCTCCAACTTATTGGACAATCCCTCTCCCCCTGTACATCTCCAACTGGCTAGACAATCCCTCTCTCCCTGTCCATCTCCACATGACTGGATAATTCCTCTCTCCCTGTCCATCTGCAACTGACTGGACAATCCCTCTCTGCCTGTCCATCTCCAACCAACTGGACAATCCCTCTCTCCCTGTCCATCTCCAACTGACTGGACAATCCCTCTCTGCCTGTCCTTCTCCAACCAACTGGACAATCCCTCTGTCCCAGTCCATCTCCAACTGACTGGACAATCCTTCTCTTCCTGTCCATCTCCAACCAACGGGACAATCCTTCTCTCCCTGTCCATCTCCAACTGACTGCACGATCCCTCTCTGCCTGTCCATCTCCAACCGACTGGTCAATTCCTATCTCCCTGTCCATCACCAACTCACTGGACAACCCCTCTCTCCCGGTCCATTTCCAACTGACTACACAATCCTATCTCCCTGTCCATCTCCAACCGACAGGATAATCCTTCTCTCTCTGGCCATCACCAACCAACTGGACAATCCCTCTCTGCCGGTCCATCTCCAGCTGACTGGACAATCCCTCTTTCCCTGTCCATCTGCAACTGACTGGACAATCCTGCTCTCCCTGTCCATCTCCAACTGACGGGACAATCCATCTCCCGCTGTCCATCTCCAACCGACTGGACAATACCTCTCTCCCTGTCCATCTCCAACTGACTGGACAATCCCTCTTTCCTGTCCATCTCGAACTGACTGGACAATCCCTCTCTGCCTATCCATCTCCAACTGACTGGACAATCCCTGTCTGCCTGTCCATCTCCAACTGACTGGACAATCCCTCTCTGCCTGTCCTTCTCCAACCAACTGGACAATCCCTCTCTCCCTGTCCATCTCCAACGGACTAGACAATCCCTCTCGCCCTGTCCATCCCCAACTGTCTGGACATTCCCTCTCGCCCTGTCCATCTCTAACTGACTGGACAACCCCTCTCTCCCTGTCCATCTCCAACTGACTGGACAATACCTGTCTGCCTGTCCATCTCCAACTGACTGGACAATCCCTCTCTGCCTGTCCATCTCCAACTGACTGGAAAATACCTCTCTCCCTGTCCATCTGCAACTGACTGTACAATCCCTCTCTCCCTGTCCATCGCCAACTGACTGGACAATCCCTCTCTCCCTGTCCATCTCCAACTGATTGGACAATCCCTCTCCCCCTATCCATCTCCAGCTGACTGGACAATCCCTCCCTCCCTGTCCATTTGCAACTGACTGGACAATCCCTCCCTGCCTGTCCATCTCCGACGAACTGGGCAATCCCTCTCTCCCTGTACATCTCCAACCAACTGGACAATCCCACTCTCCCTGTCCAACTGACTGGACAATCCCTCTCTCCCTGTCCAACGCCAACTGACTTTACAACCCCGCTCTACCTGTCCCTACTCCAACTGACCGGACAATCCCTCTAACACTGACCATCTCCAACCGACTGGACAATCCCTGTCTGCCTGTCCATCTCCAACTGACTCGACAATCCCTCTCTCCCTGTCCATCTCCAACTGACTGGACAATCCCTCTCTGCCTGTCCATCTCCAACTAACTGGACAATACCTCTCTGCCTGTCCATCTCCAGCTTACTGAACAATTCCTATCTCCCTGTCCATCTCCAGGTGACCAGATACTTCCTCTCTCCCTGTCCATCACCAAGTGACTGGACAATCCATCTCTTGCTGTCCATCTACAGATAACTGGACAATCCCTCTCTCCCTGTCCATCTCCAACTTACTGGACAATCCAGTTTCGCTGTTCATCTCCAACCGACTGGACAATCCTTCTCTCCCTGACCATCCCCAACCAACTGGACAATCCCTCTCTGCCTGTCCATCTCCAACTGACTCGACAATCCCTCTCTCCCTGTCCATCTCCAACTGACTGGACAATCCCTCTCTGCCTGTCCATCTCCAACTAACTGGACAATACCTCTCTGCCTGTCCATCTCCAGCTTACTGAACAATTCCTCTCTCCCTGTCCATCTCCAGGTGACCAGATACTTCCTCTCTCCCTGTCCATCACCAAGTGACTGGACAATCCCTCTCTTGCTGTCCATCTACAGATAACTGGACAATCCCTCTCTCCCTGTCCATCTCCAACTTACTGACAATCCAGTTTCGCTGTTCATCTCCAACCGACTGGACAATCCTTCTCTCCCTGACCATCTCCAGCCAACTGGACAATCCCTCTCTGCCTGTCCATCTCCAACTGACTGGACAATCCCTCTCTCCCTGTCCATCTCCAACCGAGTGGGCAATCCGTCTCTCCCTGTCCATCTCCAACTGACCAGATATTCCCTCTCTCACTGTACATCCCCAAATGACTGGACAATCCCTCCTCTCTCCCTGTCCATCTCCAACTGACTGGACAATCCCACTCTCCCTGTCCATCTCCAACAGACTGGACAATCCCTCTCTGCCTGTCCTTCTCCAACCAACTGGACAATCCCTCTGTCCCTGTCCATCTCCGACCGACTTGACAATCCGTCTCTCCGTATCCATCTCCAACTGACCAGATATTCCCTCTCTCACTGTACATCCCCAAATGACTGGACAATCCCTCCTCTCTCCCTGTCCATCTCCAACTGACTGGACAATCCCACTCTCCCTGTCCATCTCCAACTGACTGGACAATCCCTCTCTGCCTGTCCTTCTCCAACCAACTGGACAATCCCTCTGTCCCTGTCCATCTCCGACCGACTGGACAATCCATCTCTCTCTGTGTAACTCCAACTGACCAGATATTCACTCTCGCCTGTCCATCCCCAATTGACTGGGCAATCCCACCTCTCTCCCTGTCCATCTCCAACAGACTGGACAATCACACTCTCCTTGTACATCTCCAAACCACTGGACAATCCCTCTCTCATTGTCCATCTCCAACTGACTGGACAATCCATCACTCCCTGTTCATCTCCAACTGACTGGACAGTCCCTCTCTCGCTGTCCATCTCCAACTGACTGGACAATTCCTCTCTGCCTGTCCATCTCCAACTGACTGGACAATCACTCTCTCCCTCTTCATCTCCAACTTATTGGACAATCCCTCTCCCCCTGTCCATCTCCAACTGGCTAGACAATCCCTCTCTCCCTGTCCATCTCCACATGACTGGATATTCCTCTCTCCCTGTCCATCTGCAACTGACTGGACAATCCCTCTCTGCCTGTCCATCTCCAACCAACTGACAATCCCTCTCTCCCTGTCCATCTCCAACTGACTGGACAATCCCTCTCTGCCTGTCCTTCTCCAACCAACTGGACAATCCCTCTGTCCCTGTCCATCTCCAACTGACGGGACAATCCTTCTCTTCCTGTCCATCTCCAACCAACGGGACAATCCTTCTCTCCCTGTCCATCTCCAACTGACTGCACGATCCCTCTCTGCCTGTCCATCTCCAACCGACTGGTCAATCCCTATCTCCCTGTCCATCACCAACTCACTGGACAACCCCTCTCTCCCGGTCCATTTCCAACTGACTACACAATCCTATCTCCCTGTCCATCTCCAACCGACAGGATAATCCTTCTCTCTATGGCCATCACCAACCAACTGGACAATCCCTCTCTGCCGGTCCATCTCCAGCTGACTGGACAATCCCTCTTTCCCTGTCCATCTGCAACTGACTGGACAATCCTGCTCTCCCTGTCCATCTCCAACTGACGGGACAATCCATCTCCCGCTGTCCATCTCCAACCGTCTGGACAATACCTCTCTCCCTGTCCATCTCCAACTGACTGGACAATCCCTCTTTCCCTGTCCATCTCGAACTGACTGGACAATCCCTCTCTGCCTATCCATCTCCAACTGACTGGACAATCCCTCTCTGCCTGTCCATGTCCAACTGACTGGACAATCCTATCTCCCTGTCCATCTCCAACTGACTGGACAATCCTATTTCCCTGTCCATCTCCAACCGACAGGACAATCCTTCTCTCCCTGACCATCACCAACCAACTGGACAATCCCTATCTCTTCCTGTCCATCTCCAACTGACTGCACAATCCCTCCTCTCTCTCTCTGTCCATCTGCAACTGACTGGGCAATCCCTCTCTCGCTGTCCATCTCCAACTGACTGGACAATTCCTCTCTGCCTGTCCATCTCCAACTGACTGGACAATCCCTCTCTCCCTCTTCATCTCCAACTTATTAGACAATCCCTCTCCCCCTGTCCATCTCCAACTGACCAGACAAACATTCTCTCCCTGTTTCTCCACCTGACTGGACAATTCCTCTCTCCCTGTCCATCTCCATCTGACTGGACAATCCCTCTCTCCCTGTTCATCTCCAGCTGACAGGACAATCCCTCTCTCCCTGTCCATCTCCATCTAACTGGACAATCCCTCTCTCCCTGTCCATCTCCAACGGACTAGACAATCCCTCTCGCCCTGTCCATCCCCAACTGTCTGGACATTCCCTCTCGCCCTGTCCATCTCTAACTGACTGGACAACCCTCTCTCCCTGTCCATCTCCAACTGACTGGACAATACCTGTCTGCCTGTCCATCTCCAACTGACTGGACAATCCCTCTCTGCCTGTCCATCTCCAACTGACTGGAAAATACCTCTCTCCCTGTCCATCTCCAACTGACTGTACAATCCCTCTCTCCCTGTCCATCTCCAACTGACTGGACAATCCCTCTCTCCCTGTCCATCTCCAAGTGATTGGACAATCCCTCCCCCCTATCCATCTCCAGCTGACTGGACAATCCCTCTCTCCCTGTCCATTTGCAACTGACTGGACAATCCCTCCCTGCCTGTCCATCTCCGACGAACTGGGCAATCCCTCTCTCCCTGTACATCTCCAACCAACTGGACAATCCCACTCTCCCTGTCCAACTGACTGGACAATCCCTCTCTCCCTGTCCAACTCCAACTGACTTTACAGCCCCGCTCTACCTGTCCTACTCCAACTGACCGGACAATCCCTCTAACCCTGACCATCTCCAACCGACTGGACAATCCCTGTCTGCCTGTCCATCTCCAACTGACTCGACAATCCCTCTCTCCCTGTCCATCTCCAGCTTACTGAACAATTCCTATCTCCCTGTCCATCTCCAGGTGACCAGATACTTCCTCTCTCCCTGTCCATCACCAAGTGACTGGACAATCCCTCTCTTGCTGTCCATCTACAGATAACTGGACAATCCCTCTCTCCCTGTCCATCTCCAACTTACTGGACAATCCAGTTTCGCTGTTCATCTCCAACCGACTGGACAATCCTTCTCTCACTGACCATCTCCAACCAACTGGACAATCCCTCTCTGCCTGTCCATCTCCAACTGACTCGACAATCCCTCTCTCCCTGTCCATCTCCAACTGACTGGACAATCCCTCTCTGCCTGTCCATCTCCATCTAACTGGACAATACCTCTCTGCCTGTCCTTCTCCAGCTTACTGAACAATTCCTCTCTCCCTGTCCATCTCCAGGTGACCAGATACTTCCTCTCTCCCTGTCCATCACCAAGTGACTGGACAATCCCTCTCTTGCTGTCCATCTACAGATAACTGGACAATCCCTCTCTCCCTGTCCATCTCCAACTTACTGGACAATCCAGTTTCGCTGTTCATCTCCAACTGACTGGACAATCCTTCTCTCCCTGACCATCTCCAACCAACTGGACAATCCCTCTCTGCCTGTCCATCTCCAACTGACTCGACAATCCCTCTCTCCCTGTCCATCTCCAACTGACTGGACAATCCCTCTCTGCCTGTCCATCTCCATCTAACTGGACAATACCTCTCTGCCTGTCCTTCTCCAGCTTACTGAACAATTCCTCTCTCCCTGTCCATCTCCAGGTGACCAGATACTTCCTCTCTCCCTGTCCATCACCAAGTGACTGGACAATCCCTCTCTTGCTGTCCATCTACAGATAACTGGACAATCCCTCTCTCCCTGTCCATCTCCAACTTACTGGACAATCCAGTTTCGCTGTTCATCTCCAACCGACTGGACAATCCTTCTCTCCCTGACCATCTCCAACCAACTGGACAATCCCTCTCTGCCTGTCCATCTCCAACTGACTGGACAATCCCTCTGTCCCTGTCCATCTCCGACCGACTGGACAATCCGTCTCTCCGTATCCATCTCCAACTGACCAGATATTCCCTCTCTCACTGTACATCCCCAAATGACTGGACAATCCCTCCTCTCTCCCTGTCCATCTCCAACTGACTGGACAATCCCACTCTCCCTGTCCATCTCCAACTGACTGGACAATCCCTCTCTGCCTGTCCTTCTCCAACCAACTGGACAATCCCTCTGTCCCTGTCCATCTCCGACCGACTGGACAATCCATCTCTCTCTGTGTAACTCCAACTGACCAGATATTCCCTCTCGCCCTGTCCATCCCCAACTGACTGGGCAATCCCACCTCTCTCCCTGTCCTTCTCCAACAGACTGGACAATCACACTCTCCTTGTACATCTCAAAACCACTGGACAATCCCTCTCTCATTGTCCATCTCCAACTGACTGGACAATCCATCACTGCCTGTTCATCTCCAACTGACTGGACAGTCCCTCTCTCGCTGTCCATCTCCAACTGACTGGACAATTCCTCTCTGCCTGTCCATCTCCAACAGACTGGACAATCCCTCTCTCCCTCTTCATCTCCAACTTATTGGACAATCCCTCTCCCCCTGTCCATCTCCAACTGGCTAGACAATCCCTCTCTCCCTGTCCATCTCCACATGACTGGATAATTCCTCTCTCCCTGTCCATCTGCAACTGACTGGACAATCCCTCTCTCCCTGTCCATCTCCAACCAACTGGACAATCCCTCTCTCCCTGTCCATCTCCAACTGACTGGACAATCCCTCTCTGCCTGTCCTTCTCCAACCAACTGGACAATCCCTCTGTCCCTGTCCATCTCCAACTGACTGGACAATCCTTCTCTTCCTGTCCATCTCCAACCTACAGGACAATCCTTCTCTCCCTGTCCATCTCCAACTGACTGCACGATCCCTCTCTGCCTATCCATCTCCAACCGACTGGTCAATCCCTATCTCCCTGTCCATCTCCAACTCACTGGACAACCCCTCTCTCCCTGTCCATTTCCAACTGACTGCACAATCCTATCTCCCTGTCCATCTCCAACCGACAGGATAATCCTTCTCTCCCTGGCCGTCACCAACCAACTGGACAATCCCTCTCTGCCGGTCTATCTCCAGCTGACTGGACAATCCCTCTTTCCCTGTCCATCTGCAACTGACTGGACAATCCTGCTCTCCCTGTCCATCTCCAACTGACGGGACAATCCTTCTCCCGCTGTCCATCTCCAACCGACTGGACAATACCTCTCTCTCTGTCCATCTCCAACTGACTGGACAATCCCTCTTTCCCTGTCCATCTCGAACTGACTGGACAATTCCTCACTGCCTCTCCATCTCCAACTGACTGGACAATCCTATCTCCCTGTCCATCTCCAACCGACAGGACAATCCTTCTCTCTTCCTGTCCATCTCCCACTGACTGCACAATCCCTCCTCTCTCTCTGTCCATCTGCAACTGACTGGGCAATCCCTCTCTCGCTGTCCATCTCCAACTGACTGGACAATTCCTCTCTGCCAGTCCATCTCCAACTCATTGGACAATCCCTCTCTCCCTCTTCATCTCCAACTTATTGGACAATCCCTCTCCCCCTGTCCATCTCCAACTGACTAGACAATCCCTCTCTCCCTGTTTCTCCACCTGACTGGACAATTCCTCTCTCTCTGTCCATTTCCATCTGACTGGACAATCCATCTCTCCCTGTTCATCTCCAGCTGACAGGACAATCCCTCTCTCCCTGTCCATCTCCATCTGACTGGACAATCCCTGTCTCCCTGTCCATCTCCAACTGACTCGACAATCCCTCTCTCCCTGTCCATCTCCAACTGACTGGACAATCCCTCTCTGCCTGTCCATCTCCAACTAACTGGACAATGCCTCTCTGCCTGTCCATCTCCAGCTTACTGAACAATTCCTCTCTCCCTGTCCATCTCCAGGTGACCAGATACTTCCTCTCTCCCTGTCCATCACCAAGTGACTGGACAATCCCTCTCTTGCTGTCCATCTACAGATAACTGGACAATCCCTCTACCCTGTCCATCTCCAACTTACTGGACAATCCTGTTTCGCTGTTCATCTCCAACCGACTGGACAATCCTTCTCTCCCTGACCATCTCCAACCAACTGGACAATCCCTCTCTGCCTGTCCATCTCCAACTGACTGGACAATCCCTCTCTCCCTGTCCATCTCCAACCGAGTGGGCAATCCGTCTCTCCCTGTCCATCTCCAACTGACCAGATATTCCCTCTCTCACTGTACTTCCCCAAATGACAGGACAATCCCTCTCTCCCTGTCCATCTCAAACTGATTGGACAATCCCTCTCCCCCTATCCATCTCCAGCTGACTGGACAATCCCTCTCTCCCTGTCCATTTGCAACTGACTGGACAATCCCTCTCTGCCTGTCCATCTCCGACGAACTGGGCAATCCCTCTCTCCCTCTTCATCTCCAACTTATTGGACAATCCCTCTCCCCCTGTCCATTTCCAACTGGCTAGACAATCCCTCTCTCCCTGTCCATCTCCACATGACTGGATGATTCCTCTCTCCCTGTCCATCTGCAACTGACTGGACAATCCCTCTCTGCCTGTCCATCTCAAACCAACTGGACAATCCCTCTCTCCCTGTCCATCTCCAACTGACTTGACAATCCATCTCTCTCTGTGTATCTCCAACTGACCAGATATTCCCTCTCGCCCTGTACATCCCCAACTGACTGGGCAATCCCACCTCTCTCCCTGTCCATCTCCAACAGACTGGACAATCACACTCACCTTGTCCATCTCCAAACCACTGGACAATCCCTCTCTCCTTGTCCATCTCCAACTGACTGGACAATCCATCACTGCCTGTACATCTCCAACTGACTGGACAATCCCTCTCTCGCTGTCCATCTCCAACTGACTGGACAATTCCTCTCTGCCTGTCCATCTCCAACTGACTGGACAATCCCTCTCTCCCTCTTCATCTCCAACTTATTGGACAATACCTCTCCCCCTGTCCATCTCCAACTGGCTAGACAATCCCTCTCTCCCTGTCCATCTCCACATGACTGGACAATTCCTCTCTCCCTGTCCATCTGCAACTGACTGGACAATCCCTCTCTGCCTGTCCATCTCCAATCAACCGGACAATCCCTCTCTCCCTGTCCATCTCCAACTGACTGGACAATCTTTCTCTCCCTGTCCATCTCCAAACCACTGGACAATCACTCTCTCCTTGTCCATCTCCAACTGACTGGACAATCCATCACTACCTGTTCATCTCCAACGGACAGGATAATCCTCCTCTCCCCTACCATCACCAACCAACTGGAGAATCCCTCTCTACCGGTCCATCTCCAGCTGACTGGACAATCCCTCCTCACTCTCTGTCCATCTCTAGCTGACTGGACAATCCCTCTCTCCCTGTCCATCTCCAACTGACCAGATTTTCTCTCTCTCCCTGTCCATCTCCAACCCTCTCGACAATCGCTCTCTCCCTGTCCATCTCCAATTGACTGGACAATCCCTCTCTGCCTGTCCATCTCCAACTGACTGGACATCCCCTATCTCCCTGTCCATTTCCAACTGACTGGACAATCTCTCTCTCCCTGTCCATGTCCAACTGACTGGACAATCCCTCCTCTCTGTCCATCTCCAACTGATTTGACAATCCCTCCTCTCTCCCTGTCCATCGCCAAATCTCCTACTGACTGCACAATCCCTCACTCCCTGCCCATCTCCAACTGCCGGGACAATCCCTCTCTCTCTGTCCATCTCCTACTGACTGGACAATCTCTCTCTCCCTGTCCATCTCCAACTGACTGGACAATCCCTCTCTCGCTGTCCATCTCCAACTGACTGGACAATCCGTCTCTACCTGTCCATCTCCAACTGAGTGGACAATCCCTCTCTCCCTGTTCATCTCCAACTTATTGCACAATCCCTCTGTCCCTGTCCATCTCCAACCGACTAGACAATCCCACTCTCTCTGTCTATCTCTAACTGACCAGATATTCCCTCTCGCCCTGTCCATCCCCAACTGACTGCACAATCCCACCTCTCTCCCTGTCCATCTCCAACCAACTGGACATTCCCTCTCTCCCTGTCCATCTCCAACTGACAGGACAATCCCTCTCTCCCTGTCCATTTCCAACTGATTGGTCAATCCCTCTCTGCCTGTCCATCTCCAACTCCCTGGACAATCCCTCTCTCCCTGTCTATCTCCAATTGATTGGACAATCCCTCTCCCCCTGTCCATCTCCAACTGACTGGACAATCCTTCTCTTGCTGTCCATCTACAGATAACTGGACAATCCCTCTCTACCTGTCCATCTCCAACTGATTTGACAATCCCTCTCTGCCTGTCCCTCTCCAACCGACTGGACGATCTTTCTATCCCTGACCATCTCCAACCAACTGGACAATCCCTCTCTGCCTGTCCATCTCCAACTGACTGGACAATCCCTCTCTCCCTGTCCATCTCAAACCGAGTGGGCAATCCGTCTCTCCCTGTCCATCTCCAACAGACCAGATATTCCCTCTCTCACTGTACATCCCCAACTGACTGGACAATCCCACTCTCCCTGTCCATCTCCAACTGACCAGATATTCCCCCTTGCCCTGTCCATCCCCAACTGACTGGACAATCCCACCTCTCTCCCTGTCCATCTCCAACAGACTGGACAATCACTCTCTCCTTGTCCATCTCCAAACCACTGGACAATCCCTCTCTCCTTGTCCATCTCCTACTGACTGGGCAATCCCTCTTTCGCTGTCCATCTCCAACTGACTGGACAATTCCTCTCTGCCTGTCCATCTCCAACTGACTAGACATTCCCTCTCTCCCTCTTCATCTCCAACTTATTGGACAATTCCTCTCCCCCTGTCCATCTCCAACTGACTAGACAATCCCTTTCTCCCTGTCCATCTCCACCTGACTGGACAATTCCTCTCTCCCTGTCCATCTG
The DNA here is from genome assembly GCF_030028105.1 of Mobula birostris. Classification (NCBI taxonomy): domain Eukaryota; kingdom Metazoa; phylum Chordata; class Chondrichthyes; order Myliobatiformes; family Myliobatidae; genus Mobula; species Mobula birostris. The sequence continues at coordinate 8,305 of NW_027276067.1, read as the reverse complement.
CAACTGACTGGACAATCCTCTCTCCCTGTTCATCACCAGCTGACTGGACAATCCCTCTCTCCCTGTCTATCTCCAACTGACTGGACAATCCTTCTCTTCCTGTTCATCTCCAGCTGACTGGACAATCCCTCTCTCCCTGTCCATCTCCAACTGACTGGACAATCCTTCTCTTCCTGTCCATCTCCAACCAACGGGACAATCCTTCTCTCCCTGTCCATCTCCAACTGACTGCACGATCCCTCTCTGCCTGTCCATCTCTAACCGACTGGTCAATCCCTATCTCCCTGTCCATCTCCAACTCACTGGACAACCGCTCTCTCCCTGTCCATTTCCAACTGACTGCACAATCCTATCTCCCTGTCCATCTCCAACCGACAGGATAATCCTTCTCTCCCTGGCCATCACCAACCAACTGGACAATCCCTCTCTGCCGGTCCATCTCCAACTGACTGGACAATCCCTCCTCTCTCTCTGTCCATCTCCAGCTGACTGGACAATCCCTCTTTCCCTGTCCATCTGCAACTGACTGGACAATCTTGCTCTCCCTGTCCATCTCCAACTGACGGGACAATCCATCTCCCGCTGTCCATCTCCAACCGACTGGACAATACCTCTCTCCCTGTCCATCTCCAACTGACTGGACAATCCCTCTTTCCCTGTCCATCTCCAACTGACTGGACAATCCCTCTCTGCCTGTCCATGTCCAACTGACTGGACAATCCTATCTCCCTGTCCATCTCCAACTGACTGGACAATCCTATCTCCCTGTCCATCTCCAACCGACAGGACAATCCTTCTCTCCCTGACCATCACCAACCAACTGGACAATCCCTCTCTCTTCCTGTCCATCTCCAACTGACTGCACAATCCCTCCTCTCTCTCTGTCCATCTGCAACTGACTGGGCAATCCCTCTCTCGCTGTCCATCTCCAACTGACTGGACAATCCCTCTCTGTCTGTCCATCTCCAACTGAACGGACAATCCCTTTCTGCCTATCCTTCTCTAACTGACTGGACAATCCCTCTCTGCCTGTCCTTCTCCAACCAACTGGACAATCCCTCTGTCCCTGTCCATCTCCGACCGACTGGACAATCCATCTCTCTCTGTGTATCTCCAACTGACCAGATATTCCCTCTCGCCCTGTACATCCCCAACTGACTGGGCAATCCCACCTCTCTCCCTGTCCATCTCCAACAGACTGGACAATCACACTCACCTTGTCCATCTCCAAACCACTGGACAATCCCTCTCTCCTTGTCCATCTCCAACTGACTGGACAATCCATCTCTGCCTGTACATCTCCAACTGACTGGACAATCCCTCTCTCGCTGTCCATCTCCAACTGACTGGACAATTCCTCTCTGCCTGTCCATCTCCAACTGGCTGGACAATCCCTCTCTCCCTCTTCATCTCCAACTTATTGGACAATACCTCTCCCCCTGTCCATCTCCAACTGGCTAGACAATCCCTCTCTCCCTGTCCATCTCCAATCAACCGGACAATCCCTCTCTCCCTGTCCATCTCCAACTGACTGGACAATCTTTCTCTCCCTGTCCATCTCCAAACCACTGGACAATCACTCTCTCCTTGTCCATCTCCAACTGACTGGACAATCCATCACTGCCTGTTCATCTCCAACGGACAGGATAATCCTTCTCTCCCCTACCATCACCAACCAACTGGAGAATCCCTCTCTACCGGTCCATCTCCAGCTGACTGGACAATCCCTCCTCACTCTCTGTCCGTCTCCAGCTGACTGGACAATGCCTCTCTCCCTGTCCATCTCCAACTGACCAGATTTTCTCTCTCTCCCTGTCCATCTCCAACCCTCTCGACAATCGCTCTCTCCCTGTCCATCTCCAATTGACTGGACAATCCCTCTCTGCCTGTCCATCTCCAACTGACTGGACATTCCCTATCTCCCTGTCCATTTCCAACTGACTGGACAATCTCTCTCTCCCTGTCCATGTCCAACTGACTGGACAATCCCTCCTCTCTGTCCATCTCCAACTGATTTGACAATCCCTCCTCTCTCCCTGTCCATCGCCAAATCTCCTACTGACTGGACAATCCATCTCTCCCTGTCCTGCTCCAACTGACCAAACTCTCTCTCTGTCCCTGTCCATCTATAAAAGACTGCACAATCCCTCACTCCCTGCCCATCTCCAACTGCCGGGACAATCCCTATCTCTCTGTCCATCTCCAACTGACTGGACAATCCCTCTCTCGCTGTCCATCTCCAACTGACTGGACAATCCGTCTCTACCTGTCCATCTCCAACTGAGTGGACAATCCCTCTCTCCCTGTTCATCTCCAATTTATTGCACAATCCCTCTGTCCCTGTCCATCTCCAACCGACTAGACAATCCCTCTCTCTCTGTCTATCTCTAACTGACCAGATATTCCCTCTCGCCCTCTCCATCCCCAACTGACTGCACAATCCCACCTCTCTCCCTGTCCATCTCCAACCAACTGGACATTCCCTCTCCCCCTGTCCATCTCCAACTGACAGGACAATCCCTCTCTCCCTATCCATTTCCAACTGATTGGTCAATCCCTCTCTGCCTGTCCATCTCCAACTCCCTGGACAATCCCTCTCTCCCTGTCTATCTCCAATTGATTGGACAATCCCTCTCCCCCTGTCCATCTCCAACTGACTGGACAATCCTTCTCTTGCTGTCCATCTACAGATAACTGGACAATCCCTCTCCACCTGTCCATCTCCAACTGAGTTGACAATCCCTCTCTGCCTGTCCCTCTCCAACCGACTGGACGATCCTTCTCTCCCTGACCATCTCCAACCAACTGGACAATCCCTCTCTGCCTGTCCATCTCCAACTGACTGGACAATCCCTCTCTCCCTGTCCATCTCAAACCGAGTGGGCAATCCGTCTCTCCCTGTCCATCTCCAACAGACCAGATATTCCCTCTCTCACTGTACATCCCCAACTGACTGGACAATCCCACTCTCCCTGTCCATCTCCAACTGACCAGATATTCCCCCTTGCCCTGTCCATCCCCAACTGACTGGACAATCCCACCTCTCTCCCTGTCCATCTCCAACAGACTGGACAATCACTCTCTCCTTGTCCATCTCCAAACCACTGGACAATCCCTCTCTCCTTGTCCATCTCCTACTGACTGGGCAATCCCTCTTTCGCTGTCCATCTCCAACTGACTGGACAATTCCTCTCTGCCTGTCCATCTCCAACTGACTGGATATTCCCTCTCTCCCTCTTCATCTCCAACTTATTGGACAATTCCTCTCCCCCTGTCCATCTCCAACTGACTAGACAATCCCTTTCTCCCTGTCCATCTCCACCTGACTGGACAATTCCTCTCTCCCTGTCCATCTGCAACTGACTGGACAATCCTCTCTCCCTGTTCATCACCAGCTGACTGGACAATCCCTCTCTCCCTGTCTATCTCCAACTGACTGGACAATCCTTCTCTTCCTGTTCATCTCCAGCTGACTGGACAATCCCTCTCTCCCTGTCCATCTCCAACTGACTGGACAATCCTTCTCTTCCTGTCCATCTCCAACCAACGGGACAATCCTTCTCTCCCTGTCCATCTCCAACTGACTGCACGATCCCTCTCTGCCTGTCCATCTCTAACCAACTGGTCAATCCCTATCTCCCTGTCCATCTCCAACTCACTGGACAACCGCTCTCTCCCTGTCCATTTCCAACTGACTGCACAATCCTATCTCCCTGTCCATCTCCAACCGACAGGATAATCCTTCTCTCCCTGGCCATCACCAACCAACTGGACAATCCCTCTCTGCCGGTCCATCTCCAACTGACTGGACAATCCCTCCTCTCTCTCTGTCCATCTCCAGCTGACTGGACAATCTTGCTCTCCCTGTCCATCTCCAACTGACGGGACAATCCATCTCCCGCTGTCCATCTCCAACCGACTGGACAATACCTCTCTCCCTGTCCATCTCCAACTGACTGGACAATCCCTCTTTCCCTGTCCATCTCCAACTGACTGGACAATCCTATCTCCCTGTCCATCTCCAACCGACAGGACAATCCTTCTCTCCCTGACCATCACCAACCAACTGGACAATCCCTCTCTCTTCCTGTCCATCTCCAACTGACTGCACAATCCCTCCTCTCTCTCTGTCCATCTGCAACTGACTGGGCAATCCCTCTCTCGCTGTCCATCTCCAACTGACTGGACAATCCCTCTCTGTCTGTCCATCTCCAACTGAACGGACAATCCCTTTCTGCCTATCCTTCTCTAACTGACTGGACAATCCCTCTCTGCCTGTCCATCTCCAACCAATTGGACAATCCCTCTCTCCCTGTCCATCTCCAACTGAATATTTATTCCCTCTCTCACTGTACATCCCCAACTGACTGGACAATCCCACTCTCCCTGTCCATCTCCAACTGACCGGACATTCCCTCTCTCCCTGTCCATCTCCAACCAACTGGACAATCCCTCTGTCCCTGTCCATCTTCGACCGACTGGACAATCCCTCTCTCTCTGTGTATCTCCAACTGACCAGATATTCCCTCTCTCCTTGTCCATCTCCAAACCACTGGACAATCCCTCTCTCCTTGTCCATCTCCAACTGATGGGGCAATCCCTCTCTCGCTGTCCATCTCCAACCGACTGGACAATTCCTCTCTGCCTGTCCATCTCCAACTGACTTGACAATCCCTCTCTCCTTCTTCATCTCCAACTTATTGGACAATCCCTCTCCCCCTGTCCATCTCCAACTGACTAGACAATCCCTCTCTCCCTGTCCATCTCCACCTGACTGGACAATTCCTCTCTCCCTGTCCATCTGCATCTGACTGGACAATCCCTCTCTCTCTCTGTCCATCTCCAACTGACTGGACAATCTCTCTCTCCCTGTTCATCTCCAGCTGACTGGTCAATCCCTCTCTCCCTGTCCATCTCCAACTGACTGGACAATCCTTCTCTTCGAGTCCATCTCCAACCAACGGGACAGTCCCTCTCTCCCTGTCCACCTCCAACTGACTGCACGATCGCTCTCTGCCTGTCCATCTCCAACCGACTTGTCAATCCTTCTTTCCCTCACCATCACCAACCAACTGGACAATCCCTCTCTCTTCCTGTCCATCTCCAACTGACTGCACAATCCCACTTTCCCTGTCCATCTCCCATTGACTGGACAATCCCTCTCTGCCTGTCCATCTCCTACTGACTGGACATTCCATATCTCCCTGTCCATCTCCAACTGACTGGACAATCCCTCCTCTGTGTCCATCTCCAACCGTTTCGACAAACCCTCCTCTCTCCCTGTCCATCTCTAAATCTCCAACTGACTGGACAATCCCTCTCTCCTTGTCCAGCTCCAACTGACCAGACTATCCCTCTCTCCCTGTACATCTCCAACCGACTGCACAATCCCTCTCTCCCTGTCCATCTCCAACTGACTGGACAAACCCTCTCTCCTTGTCCATCTCCAACTGAATGGACAATCCCTCCCTCCCTGTCCATCTCCAACTCACTGGACAATCCCTCTCTGCCTGTCCATCTCCAACTGAACGGACAATCGCGTTCAGCCTATCCATCCCTAACTGACTGGACAATCCCTGTCTGCCTGTCCATCTCCAACCAATTGGACAATCCCTCTTTCCCTGTCCATCTCCCACTGACTGGACAATCCCTCTCTCCCTGTCCATCTCCAACGGACTGGACAATACCTGTCTGCCTGTCCATCTCCAACTGACTGGACAATCCCTCTCTGCCTGTCCATCTCCAACTGACTGGAAAATACCTCTCTCCCTGTCCATCTCCAACTGACTGTACAATCCCTCTCTCCCTGTCCATCTCCAACTGACTGGACAATCCCTCTCTCCCTGTCCATCTCCAACTGATTGGACAATCCCTCTCCCCCTATCCATCTCCAGCTGACTGGACAATCCCTCTCTCCCTGTCCATTTGCAACTGACTGGACAATCCCTCCCTGCCTGTCCATCTCCGACGAGCTGGGCAATCCCTCTCTCCCTGTACATCTCCAACCAACTGGACAATCCCACTCTCCCTGTCCAACTGACTGGACAATCCCTCTCTCCCTGTCCAACTCCAACTGACTTTACAACCCCGCTCTACCTGTCCTACTCCAACTGACCGGACAATCCCTCTAACCCTGACCATCTCCAACCGACTGGACAATCCCTGTCAGCCTGTCCATCTCCAACTGACTCGACAATCCCTCTCTCCCTGTCCATGTCCAACTGACTGGACAATCCCTCTCTGCCTGTCCATCTCCAACTAACTGGACAATACCTCTCTGCCTGTCCATCTCCAGCTTACTGAACAATTCCTCTCTCCCTGTCCATCTCCAGGTGACCAGATACTTCCTCTCTCCCTGTCCATCACCAAGTGACTGGACAATCCCTCTCTTGCTGTCCATCTACAGATAACTGGACAATCCCTCTCTCCCTGTCCATCTCCAACTTACTGGACAATCCAGTTTCGCTGTTCATCTCCAACCGACTGGACAATCCTTCTCTCCCTGACCATCTCCAACCAACTGGACAATCCCTCTCTGCCTGTCCATCTCCAACTGACTGGACAATCCCTCTCTCCCTGTCCATCTCCAACTGAGTGGGCAATCCGTCTCTCCCTGTCCATCTCCAACTGACCAGATATTCCCTCTCTCACTGTACATCCCCAAATGACTGGACAATCCCTCCTCTCTCCCTGTCCATCTCCAACTGACTGGTCAATCCCACTCTCCCTGTCCATCTCCAACAGACTGGACAATCCCTCTCTGCCTGTACTTCTCCAACCAACTGGACAATCCCTCTGTCCCTGTCCATTTCCGACCGACTGGACAATCCGTCTCTCCGTATCCATCTCCAACTGACCAGATATTCCCTCTCTCACTGTACATCCCCAAATGACTGGACAATCCCTCCTCTCTCCCTGTCCATCTCCAACTGACTGGACAATCCCACTCTCCCTGTCCATCTCCAACTGACTGGACAATCCCTCTCTGCCTGTCCTTCTCCAACCAACTGGACAATCCCTCTGTCCCTGTCCATCTCCGACGGACTGGACAATCCATCTCTCTCTGTGTAACTCCAACTGACAAGATATTCCCTCTCGCCCTGTCCATCCCCAACTGACTGGGCAATCCCACCTCTCTCCCTGTCCATCTCCAACAGACTGGACAATCACACTCTCCTTGTACATCTCCAAACCACTGGACAATCCCTCTCTCATTGTCCATCTCCAACTGACTGGACAATCCATCACTGCCTGTTCATCTCCAACTGACTGGACAGTCCCTCTCTCGCTGTCCATCTCCAACTGACTGGACAATTCCTCTCTGCCTGTCCATCTCCAACTGACTGGACAATCACTTTCTCCCTCTTCATCTCCAACTTATTGGACAATCCCTCTCCCCCTGTCCATCTCCAACTGGCTAGACAATCCCTCTCTCCCTGTCCATCTCCACATGACTGGATAATTCCTCTCTCCCTGTCCATCTGCAACTGACTGGACAATCCCTCTCTGCCTGTCCATCTCCAAACAACTGGACAATCCCTCTCTCCCTGTCCATCTCCAACTGACTGGACAATCCCTCTCTGCCTGTCCTTCTCCAACCAACTGGACAATCCCTCTATCCCTGTCCATCTCCAACTGACTGGACAATCCTTCTCTTCCTGTCCATCTCCAACCAACAGAACAATCCTTCTCTCCCTGTCCATCTCCAACTGACTGCACGATCCCTCTCTGCCTATCCATCTCCAACCGACTGGTCAATCCCTATCTCCCTGTCCATCTCCAACTCACTGGACAACCCCTCTCTCCCTGTCCATTTCCAACTGACTGCACTATCCTATCTCCCTGTCCATCTCCAACCGACAGGATAATCCTTCTCTCCCTGGCCATCACCAACCAACTGGACAATCCCTCTCTGCCGGTCTATCTCCAGCTGACTGGACAATCCCTCTTTCCCTGTCCATCTGCAACTGACTGGACAATCCTGCTCTCCCTGTCCATCTCCAACTGTCGGGACAATCCTTCTCCCGCTGTCCATCTCCAACCGACTGGACAATACCTCTCTCCCTGTCCATCTCCAACTGACTGGACAATCCCTCTTTCCCTGTCCATCTCGAACTGACTGGACAATTCCTCACTGCCTCTCCATCTCCAACTGACTGGACAATCCCTCTCCCCCTGTCCATCTCCAACTGACTAGACAATCCCTCTCTCCCTGTTTCTCCACCTGACTGGACAATTCCTCTCTCTCTGTCCATTTCCATCTGACTGGACAATCCCTCTTTCCCTGTTCATCTCCATCTGACTG
>NW_027276066.1:40000-45354 GCF_030028105.1 Mobula birostris | reverse complement strand
ACTGAATTTCGTCAAGTTGGGTCTGGCAAGCCGCTAACCCGGCCGGCCGGGCCTGACAACGCTCTAGAAACCCGGAACAGGCAGTTTCGTGAACCAACCGCGCACGCTCCTGACAATGCGTTAGCCAACCCTGCTCGGGCAAATCGTTAATCAAGCCCAACCCTGAAACTGCGTTAACCAACCCGGCCATGGCAATTCATTAACCAACCCGGCTCGGGCAAATGGTTAACCAAGCCCAACCCTGACAATTCGGTAACCAACCCGGCTCGGGCAAATGGTTAACCAAGCCGGCCGGGCAAATCGCTAACCGGCCCGGCAGTCCCGACAATTCGACAATCAACCAGCTGAGGACAAGCCCTTCGCCCTCAATAACAACTAGTTCTTGCCCCGCCGTCATAATGTCCCGGCCGATGTTCATCAGAAACTCCTTGCTGGCCCATGGGCCCCCCTCCATACCCTTAAGAGAGTCATAGTTACTCCCGCCGTTTACCCGCGCCGCACTGAATTTCGTCAAGTTGGGTCTGGCAAGCCGCTAACCCGGCCGGCCGGGCCTGACAACGCTCTAGAAACCCGGAACAGGCAGTTTCGTGAACCAACCGCGCACGCTCCTGACAATGCGTTAGCCAACCCTGCTCGGGCAAATCGTTAATCAAGCCCAACCCTGAAACTGCGTTAACCAACCCGGCCATGGCAATTCATTAACCAACCCGGCCCGGGCAAATGGTTAACCAAGCCTAAACCTGACAATTCGTTAACCAACCCGGCCCGGGCAAATGGGTAACCAAGCCGGCCGGGCAAATCGGTAACCGGCCCGGCAGCCCCGACTATTCGACAATCAACCAGCTGAGGACAAGCCCTTCGCCCTCAATAACAACTAGTTCTTGCCCCGCCGTCAAAATGTCCCGGCCGATGTTCATCAGAAACTCCTTGCTGGCCCATGGGCCCCCCTCCATACCCTTAAGAGAGTCATAGTTACTCCCGCCGTTTACCCGCGCCGCACTGAATTTCGTCAAGTTGGGTCTGGCAACCCGCTAACCCGGCCGGCCGGGCCTGACAACGCTCTAGAAACCCGGAACAGGCAGTTTCGTGAACCAACCGCGCACGCTCCTGACAATGCGTTAGCCAACCCTGCTCGGGGAAATCGTTAACCAAGCCCAACCCTGACAATGCGTTAATCAACCCGGCCATGGCAATTCATTAACCAACCCGGCTCGGGCAAATGGTTAACCAAGCCCAACCCTGACAATTAGTTAACCAACCCGGCCCGGGCAAATGGTTAACCAAGCCGGCCGGGCAAATCGGTAACCGGCCCGGCAGCCCCGACTATTCGACAATCAACCAGCTGAGGACAAACCCTTCACCCTCAATAACAACTACGTCTTGCCCCGCCGTCAAAATGTCCCGGCCGATGTTCATCAGAAACTCCTTGCTGGCCCATGGGCCCCCCTCCTTACCTTAAGAGAGTCATAGTTACTCCCGCCGTTTACCCGCGCCGCACTGAATTTCCTCAAGTTGGGTCTGGCAACCCGCTAACCCGGCCGGCCGGGCCTGACAACGCTCTAGAAACCCGGAACAGGCAGTTTCGTGAACCAACCGCGCACGCTCCTGACAATGCGTTAGCCAACCCTGCTCGGGCAAATCGTTAATCAAGCCCAACCCTGAAACTGCGTTAACCAACCCGGCCATGGCAATTCATTAACCAACCCGGCTCGGGCAAATGGTTAACCAAGCCGGCCGGGCAAATCGTTAACCGGCCCGGCAGCCCCGACAATTCGACAATCAACCCGCTGAGGACAAACCCTTCGCCCTCAATAACAACTAGTTCTTGCCCCGCCGTCAAAATGTCCCGGCCGATGTTCATCAGAAACTCCTTGCTGGCCCATGGGCCCCCCTCCTTACCTTAAGAGAGTCATAGTTACTCCCGCCGTTTACCCGCGCCGCACTGAATTACGTCAAGTTGGGTCTGGCAACCCGCTAACCCGGCCGGCCGGGCCTGACAACGCTCTAGAAACCCGGAACAGGCAGTTTCGTGAACCAACCGCGCACGCTCCTGACAATGCGTTAGCCAACCCTGCTCGGGCAAATCGTTAATCAAGCCCAACCCTGAAACTGCGTTAACCAACCCGGCCATGGCAATTCACTAACCAACCCGGCTCGGGCAAATGGTTAACCAAGCCCAACCCTGACAATTCGGTAACCAACCCGGCTCGGGCAAATGGTTAACCAAGCCGGCCGGGCAAATCGGTAGCCGGCCCGGCAGTCCCGACAATTCGACAATCAACCAGCTGAGGACAAACCCTTCGCCCTCAATAACAACTAGTTCTTGCCCCGCCGTCAAAATGTCCCGGCCGATGTTCATCAGAAACTCCTTGCTGGCCCATGGGCCCCCCTCCTTACCTTAAGAGAGTCATAGTTACTCCCGCCGTTTACCCGCGCCGCACTGAATTTCCTCAAGTTGGGTCTGGCAACCCGCCAACCCGGCCGGCCGGGCCTGACAACGCTCTAGAAACCCGGAACAGGCAGTTTCGTGAACCAACCGCGCACGCTCCTGACAATGCGTTAGCCAACCCTGCTCGGGGAAATCTTTAACCAAGCCCAACCCTGACAATGCGTTAATCAACCCGGCCATGGCAATTCATTAACCAACCCGGCTCGGGCAAATGGTTAACCAAGCCCAACCCTGACAATTAGTTAACCAACCCGGCCCGGGCAAATGGTTAACCAAGCCGGCCGGGCAAATCGCTAACCGGCCCGGCAGCCCCGACTATTCGACAATCAACCAGCTGAGGACAAACCCTTCACCCTCAATAACAACTACGTCTTGCCCCGCCGTCAAAATGTCCCGGCCGATGTTCATCAGAAACTCCTTGCTGGCCCATGGGCCCCCCTCCTTACCTTAAGAGAGTCATAGTTACTCCCGCCGTTTACCCGCGCCGCACTGAATTTCCTCAAGTTGGGTCTGGCAACCCGCTAACCCGGTCGGCCGGGCCTGACAACGCTCTAGAAACCCGGAACAGGCAGTTTCGTGAACCAACCGCGCACGCTCCTGACAATGCGTTAGCCAACCCTGCTCGGGCAAATCGTTAATCAAGCCCAACCCTGAAACTGCGTTAACCAACCCGGCCATGGCAATTCATTAACCAACCCGGCCCGGGCAAATGGTTAACCAAGCCTAAACCTGACAATTCGTTAACCAACCCGGCCCGGGCAAATGGGTAACCAAGCCGGCCGGGCAAATCGGTAACCGGCCCGGCAGCCCCGACTATTCGACAATCAACCAGCTGAGGACAAGCCCTTCGCCCTCAATAACAACTAGTTCTTGCCCCGCCGTCAAAATGTCCCGGCCGATGTTCATCAGAAACTCCTTGCTGGCCCATGGGCCCCCCTCCATACCCTTAAGAGAGTCATAGTTACTCCCGCCGTTTACCCGCGCCGCACTGAATTTCGTCAAGTTGGGTCTGGCAAGCCGCTAACCCGGCCGGCCGGGCCTGACAACGCTCTAGAAACCCGGAACAGGCAGTTTCGTGAACCAACCGCGCACGCTCCTGACAATGCGTTAGCCAACCCTGCTCGGGCAAATCGTTAATCAAGCCCAACCCTGAAACTGCGTTAACCAACCCGGCCATGGCAATTCATTAACCAACCCGGCCCGGGCAAATGGTTAACCAAGCCCAACCCTGACAATTCGTTAACCAACCCGGCCCGGGCAAATGGTTAACCAAGCCGGCCGGGCAAATCGGTAACCGGCCCGGCAGCCCCGACTATTCGACAATCAACCAGCTGAGGACAAACCCTTCACCCTCAATAACAACTACGTCTTGCCCCGCCGTCAAAATGTCCCGGCCGATGTTCATCAGAAACTCCTTGCTGGCCCATGGGCCCCCCCTCCTTACCTTAAGAGAGTCATAGTTACTCCCGCCGTTTACCCGCGCCGCACTGAATTTCGTCAAGTTGGGTCTGGCAAGCCGCTAACCCGGCCGGCCGGGCCTGACAACGCTCTACAAACCCGGAACAGGCAGTTTCGTGAACCAACCGCGCACGCTCCTGACAATGTGTTCACCCACCTTGCTCGGGCAAATCGTTAACCAAGCCCAAACCCGACAATTCGTTAACCAACCCAACCATGACAATTCGCTAACCAACCCGGCCCGGGCAAATGGTTAACCAAGCCTAAACCTGACAATTCGTTAACCAACCCGGCCCGGGCAAATGGGTAACCAAGCCGGCCGGGCAAATCGGTAACCGGCCCGGCAGCCCCGACTATTCGACAATCAACCAGCTGAGGACAAGCCCTTCGCCCTCAATAACAACTAGTTCTTGCCCCGCCGTCAAAATGTCCCGGCCGATGTTCATCAGAAACTCCTTGCTGGCCCATGGGCCCCCCGCCTTAAGTCATAGTTACTCCCGCCGAATACCGGCGCTTCACTGAATTTCGTCAAGCTGGCCCTGTCAAATCCTTAACCCGACCGGACCCTGACAATTCGATAAAAAAAACCAGCTGGCGCAGCCCACCTCTTCCAATGCTACGGCGCACGGGGCCCGCGCGGTGGGTGGGTGGGTGGGTGTGTGGGTGTGTGAGCTTGAACCATGTGTCCGGAGATCGGGTGGTCCAGGGAGTTTTGGTTACCCAGGTGCAATTCGTTAACCAAGTCTGGCTCGGAAGTCCGGATGCGGGTCGGATTTGCCGGCCACTGCCGGCCGGGAGTTCCAGAGCCCCGGCCGCCGGGGTCAAGTTCGGCCGCCCCTTTGACACATGCGATTTCTGTACGGGGGCATTGGCGGGGTTCCTGCAGATATATGGGGAGGCGGTTTTCACGATCACCGAGGAGTGGTCGACAGGCGGCACGGGCCTCCCCACATCGTTAACCCGGGCCGCGTGGCGGCATTTACGGCCGAATCTCAACTTTGCCCGTACGAATTTTCGGACCAATTCCCACTGGCGGAAGTCCGCCTGGGGACCGATTCGGAGGGCTGTGCCGGCCGGGCGGCGGCATTTTCGGCCGGACCACCGGAGCTCCCCGCGCCTACCCGATGTCTCGAGTCACAACTTGGGACTTTCGGGCGGGCGGGTTCCACGGCCTCTGGCCGGTCGAGGCGCGCCATCCATCCACGGTGGGAGCAATCCCGCCGGAGGGCCGCCCACCGACCGACCGAGGCGAGCTCCGGCTAACGCAGCGGCGCCGGTTAACGAAGAGGCGCCTAACTTTACAGCCAAGGGGGACAACACTAATTATGCCCCTAACCGCGCCAAAAAGTTGGCTGGGCAACTCGTTAACCAAAACTGCCCGCAGCCGGCGGAGAGCCCGGGCAACTCGTTAACCCGGGCCACAATTCCACCTCTCTCTTCCCGCACC
>NW_027276066.1:12500-30000 GCF_030028105.1 Mobula birostris | reverse complement strand
CCGCCGCCAGATGCGCGAGGGGGTGGGGGGGGGTCGGTCGTGCGCCAGGTAAGCTGCCGCGCTCGTGCACGTGGCCTCCCCGCCGCCGGGGTAGGTTGGTGCTCGGTTCAGCCATCGGCGGTCCCCTCCATTGCAGGGATCCGCTGGGTGTCGCGGCGCCGCACGCGCCCTTGGCCCACGTACGCGTCGCGGACACCCCTTTTCTCTTTCTCTCTCAGGATTCGTATATGACAATGCCGAGAAACGTACCGACAATTTGCTGCACCGCCCGCCGGACCGCTCACAAGGCTCTCCTCGTCCCGAGGACACTAGCCTTCTCGCGGAACCGGAGGCTGCACGCGGACCGCTCTGGCGACCGGACGTCTCCGGCCTCTGCTGGAGCGGGGAGGGAACGCGCGGGTGCCGCCCGACCTTCTGGAAATCGCACATCGGCCGGCCGTCAGTCGGTAGCACCGCGCGCGCAGAGCCTCTCCTTCCTCTCGTTGGTGACCGAGGATCAACGCTTCGGTTGAGTCAGGCTGAACCGGGCATCTCCCTGCCACTCTGGCCTATGGAACTCTCCCGACTCTTTCGCCTTGCCCCTACGGCGCGAAAGAGTGCTGCTGCGGCCGGCGCGCCCGTCCCTTGCTCTCTCGGGCCATGTCTGTCGTCGCAGTGCCGCGCCATCCCCTATCGAGCCGCGTCGCTGGGTGAGGTCCGCACCCGCACCCTTCCGCCGAGCTGGCTCTCAGGACGGTCGACGGTCGCCGCTCGCCTCCGTCGGCCCAGGGCCTAACGCCGCGCCGGTGAACGCCTCGCCATCCCACCCCGTCGATCGCGCCGGTGAGGTCCGCACCTTCACCGCCTAGGTATATGCGCGTGGGTGTAGCTGCCTTCTCGGGATGGTCGACGGTCGTTCGACCGGCCCCCGTCATCTATGCGCACAGCAGTCCCGTCCGCCGGCGGGAGACTCCGTCAATCGATCGTGGTGCAAACGTGCGAATGCCCAACGTCAATTCCGCCCAAAGCATGAAGCCCTCGGTCGGCAATCGGGCCGCCCCGCGGCAGACCCACCTGCCCACCTCCGGAGATGGTAACGAGCCGAGCACGGAAGTTCGGCGCACGTGTCGAGACCGTCGCTTCCACTCGGCCTCTCCCAAAGGTAGGACCGACCAAGCCGGATCGATCGGGGAACAGAGGTCTAACGCAGACGACACTCGCGAGGGCACCAGCGGCAGGCTTGTCCCTTCTCCGTCTTGGTACACACAATGCCTCTTTGCTTTTCGGATCGATATAAAGCTTTTGCCACCGTCGGTCTGCCGGCCGCCGCCCGCGGTCCGCGCTCAGACTCTGTCTGTCCGCAGCCCCCGCTGCGTTCTTGGACTTTGTCATTTTTTTCGGAAATAGCGAAAAAAAGCTTTTATCATTGTAAGTCGGAGCTCGCCCGGCCTCCCGCTTACTGAGTCACAATTGAGTAAGGCTCACTTAGAACTCTGCACTGTGTCAACCGTACCACTAGTCACCCTGCTAAGTGTGTCTGGAAAACGTGTTCCCGTAAATCTCCGGGAACCCCGCCAATCCCCCCGTACAGAAATTGCATGTGTCAAGTCGGCGGGATGCCTCCCGGAAGTCCTGCCGGGAAGGTCGCACTCTGGCCCCGCCAGGCGGGGCAAATCCGACCCCCATAGTGACTTCCGGGCCTAACTCGTTAACCAGAGCCGCGACAGACCGTGCAACAATGACATGTGTCAAACCGGCGGCACGACGCCCGGAGCTCATGCCGGTCGCGGGGCACCTCGGGCCCGCCCGACGGGGCAGATCCGACCTTCACAGGCTTCCGACGGCAATTGGTTAACCGGCGTGGCGCCGAGGGCACGCGGCTGGCTCGGCGGGCGGCCCTCCGGTAGTGCCGCCGTCGATCGGCCGCCTCGGTCGGCAGGAGGGCCCCGAAGTCGCCTTCATTCTGACTTCCGAGTCGGGACTTAGATTACTTTCGACTCTTCAGCCAAGGTCTCGGATCGACGGCGGGACCTGCGGTTGTCCCTCCGAAAATGCCGCCGCTCGGCCGGCACGGCCCGCCGAATACGTCCCCTTACTGGCTCCCGCCTCGGGACTTTGTCAGAAATTCATTCGGGCAAGGTTTCCATTCGGCGGCCGGAGCACCGGTAGTCATACGGAAAATGCCGCCCCTCGGCCGGCATGGGCCTGCGAATAGGTCCCGCTGACAGACTTCCGCAATTGGGTATTTGTCCGAAAATCCATACCGGCAATCTTCGGAATCGTGCGGAAAAGCTGCCGCGTGGCCCGGGTTAACCAATTGGGGAGGCCGGTGCCATCTACCGAATACTTCAACAACTCGTGAAAACGGCCTCCCTATATATCTGCAGGAACCCCGCCAATGCCCCCGTACAGAAATTGCATGTGTCAAAGGGGCGGCCGAATCTGACCCCGGCGGCCGAGCCTCTGGAACTCCGGGTCGGCCTCGGCCGGCAAATCCGACCCCCATCCAGACTTCCGGAGCGGACTTGGTTAACGAATTGCCACCGGGCAAATGGTTAACCGACAGATCTTGGAGGCTCGTTACCCAAGCCATCCCCCGCCGGTGCGAAAAGTTAACAATCAGCGGGCGGGCAATTCGTGAACCGAACGGGACCGGGCAATTCGTTAACCATTCGGAACCGGGCAATTCGTTAACCAACCTTGTCCTGGCAATGAGTGCACCAACCCGGCCGGACAATTCGTTAACCAAGCTGGCTCTGGCAATTCGTTAACCAACCTGGCCGGGACAATTCGTTAACCAACCCGGCCGGACAATTCGTTAACCAAGCTGGCTCTGGCAATTCGTTAACCTACCCGGCCATGGCAATTCGTTAACCAACCTGACCCTGACAATTCGTTAACCAACCCTGTCCTGGCAATGAGTGCACCAACCCGGCCGGACAATTCGGTAACCAACCAGACCCTGGCAATTCGTTAACCAACCAGGACGGGCAATTCGTCAACCAACCCTGTCCTGGCAATGAGTGCACCAACCCGGCCGGACAATTCGGTAACCAACCAGACCCTGGCAATTCGTTAACCAACCAGGACGGGCAATTCGTCAACCAACCCTGTCCTGGCAATGAGTGCACCAACCCGGCCGGACAATTCGGTAACCAACCAGACCCTGGCAATTCGTTAACCAACCTGACCCGGACAATTCGTTAACCAACCAGGACGGGCAATTCGTTAACCAACCAGGCCCGGACAATACTTTAACCACCCTGGTTTTCCAATTCGTGAACCAACTGGGAACGGACAATTCGGTAACCAACCCTGTCCTGGCAATGAGTGCACCAACCCGGCCGGACAATTCGTTAACCACCCTGTCCTTGCCAATTCGTGAACCAACTGGGAACGGACAATTCGTTAACCAACCCGGCCGGACAATTCGTTAACCAAGCTGGCTCTGGCAATTCGTTAACCTACCCGGCCATGGCAATTCGTTAACCAACCTGACCCTGACAATTCGTTAACCAGCCAGGACGGGCAATTCGTTAACCAACCTGGCCCGGACAATTCGTTAACCAGCCAGGACGGGCAATTCGTTAACCAACCTGGCCCGGACAATTCCTTAACCACCCTGGCCTTGCCAATTCGTGAACCAACTGGGAACGGACAATTCATTAAACAACCCTGTCCTGGCAATGAGTGCACCAACCCAGCCGGACAATTCGTTAACCAGTCTGACCCGGACAATTCGCTAACCAACCCTGCTCGGGCAAATCGTTAACCAAGCCCAACCCCGACAATTCGTTAACCAACCCTGCACGGTCAAGTCGTTAACCAAGCCCAAACCCGACAATTCGTTAACCAACCCATACGTGGCAATTCGCTAAACAACCCGGCTCGGGCAAATGGTTAACCAAGCCGGCCGGGCAAATCGGTAACCGGCCCGGCAGTCCCGACAATTCGACAATCAACCAGCTGAGGACAAACCCTTCGCCCTCAATAACAACTAGTTCTTGCCCCGCCGTCAAAATGTCCCGGCCGATGTTCATCAGAAACTCCTTGCTGGCCCATGGGCCCCCCCTCCTTACCTTAAGAGAGTCATAGTTACTCCCGCCGTTTACCCGCGCCGCACTGAATTTCGTCAAGTTGGGTCTGGCAAGCCGCTAACCCGGCCGGCCGGGCCTGACAACGCTCTAGAAACCCGGAACAGGCAGTTTCGTGAACCAACCGCGCACGCTCCTGACAATGCGTTAGCCAACCCTGCTCGGGCAAATCGTTAATCAAGCCCAACCCTGAAACTGCGTTAACCAACCCGGCCCGGGCAAATGGTTAACCAAGCCCAACCCTGACAATTCGGTAACCAACCCGGCCCGGGCAAATGGTTAACCAAGCCGGCCGGGCAAATCGGTAACCGGCCCGGCAGCCCCGACTATTCGACAATCAACCAGCTGAGGACAAACCCTTCACCCTCAATAACAACTACGTCTTGCCCCGCCGTCAAAATGTCCCGGCCGATGTTCATCAGAAACTCCTTGCTGGCCCATGGGCCCCCCTCCATACCTTAAGAGAGTCATAGTTACTCCCGCCGTTTACCCGCGCCGCACTGAATTTCGTCAAGTTGGGTCTGGCAAGCCGCTAACCCGGCCGGCCGGGCCTGACAACGCTCTAGAAACCCGGAACAGGCAGTTTCGTGAACCAACCGCGCACGCTCCTGACAATGCGTTAGCCAACCCTGCTCGGGCAAATCGTTAATCAAGCCCAACCCTGAAACTGCGTTAACCAACCCGGCCATGGCAATTCATTAACCAACCCGGCTCGGGCAAATGGTTAACCAAGCCCAACCCTGACAATTCGGTAACCAACCCGGCTCGGGCAAATGGTTAACCAAGCCGGCCGGGCAAATCGCTAACCGGCCCGGCAGTCCCGACAATTCGACAATCAACCCGCTGAGGACAAACCCTTCGCCCTCAATAACAACTAGTTCTTGCCCCGCCGTCAAAATGTCCCGGCCGATGTTCATCAGAAACTCCTTGCTGGCCCATGGGCCCCCCTCCTTAAGAGAGTCATAGTTACTCCCGCCGTTTACCCGCGCCGCACTGAATTTCGTCAAGTTGGGTCTGGCAAGCCGCTAACCCGGCCGGCCGGGCCTGACAACGCTCTGGAAACCCGGAACAGGCAGTTTCGTGAACCAACCGCGCACCCTCCTGACAATGCGTTAGCCAACCCTGCTCGGGCAAATCGTTAATCAAGCCCAACCCTGAAACTGCGTTAACCAACCCGGCCATGGCAATTCAGTAACCAACCCGGCCCGGGCAAATGGTTAACCAAGCCCAACCCTGACAATTCGTTAACCAACCCGGCCCGGGCAAATGGTTAACCAAGCCGGCCGGGCAAATCGCTAACCGGCCCGGCAGTCCCGACAATTCGACAATCAACCAGCTGAGGACAAGCCCTTCGCCCTCAATAACAACTAGTTCTTGCCCCGCCGTCAAAATGTCCCGGCCGATGTTCATCAGAAACTCCTTGCTGGCCCATGGGCCCCCCTCCATACCTTAAGAGAGTCATAGTTACTCCCGCCGTTTACCCGCGCCGCACTGAATTTCGTCAAGTTGGGTCTGGCAAGCCGCTAACCCGGCCGGCCGGGCCTGACAACGCTCTAGAAACCCGGAACAGGCAGTTTCGTGAACCAACCGCGCACGCTCCTGACAATGCGTTAGCCAACCCTGCTCGGGCAAATCGTTAATCAAGCCCAACCCTGAAACTGCGTTAACCAACCCGGCCATGGCAATTCATTAACCAACCCGGCTCGGGCAAATGGTTAACCAAGCCCAACCCTGACAATTCGGTAACCAACCCGGCTCGGGCAAATGGTTAACCAAGCCGGCCGGGCAAATCGCTAACCGGCCCGGCAGTCCCGACAATTCGACAATCAACCAGCTGAGGACAAGCCCTTCGCCCTCAATAACAACTAGTTCTTGCCCCGCCGTCATAATGTCCCGGCCGATGTTCATCAGAAACTCCTTGCTGGCCCATGGGCCCCCCTCCATACCCTTAAGAGAGTCATAGTTACTCCCGCCGTTTACCCGCGCCGCACTGAATTTCGTCAAGTTGGGTCTGGCAAGCCGCTAACCCGGCCGGCCGGGCCTGACAACGCTCTAGAAACCCGGAACAGGCAGTTTCGTGAACCAACCGCGCACGCTCCTGACAATGCGTTAGCCAACCCTGCTCGGGCAAATCGTTAATCAAGCCCAACCCTGAAACTGCGTTAACCAACCCGGCCATGGCAATTCATTAACCAACCCGGCCCGGGCAAATGGTTAACCAAGCCTAAACCTGACAATTCGTTAACCAACCCGGCCCGGGCAAATGGGTAACCAAGCCGGCCGGGCAAATCGGTAACCGGCCCGGCAGCCCCGACTATTCGACAATCAACCAGCTGAGGACAAGCCCTTCGCCCTCAATAACAACTAGTTCTTGCCCCGCCGTCAAAATGTCCCGGCCGATGTTCATCAGAAACTCCTTGCTGGCCCATGGGCCCCCCTCCATACCCTTAAGAGAGTCATAGTTACTCCCGCCGTTTACCCGCGCCGCACTGAATTTCGTCAAGTTGGGTCTGGCAACCCGCTAACCCGGCCGGCCGGGCCTGACAACGCTCTAGAAACCCGGAACAGGCAGTTTCGTGAACCAACCGCGCACGCTCCTGACAATGCGTTAGCCAACCCTGCTCGGGGAAATCGTTAACCAAGCCCAACCCTGACAATGCGTTAATCAACCCGGCCATGGCAATTCATTAACCAACCCGGCTCGGGCAAATGGTTAACCAAGCCCAACCCTGACAATTAGTTAACCAACCCGGCCCGGGCAAATGGTTAACCAAGCCGGCCGGGCAAATCGGTAACCGGCCCGGCAGCCCCGACTATTCGACAATCAACCAGCTGAGGACAAACCCTTCACCCTCAATAACAACTACGTCTTGCCCCGCCGTCAAAATGTCCCGGCCGATGTTCATCAGAAACTCCTTGCTGGCCCATGGGCCCCCCTCCTTACCTTAAGAGAGCATAGTTACTCCCGCCGTTTACCCGCGCCGCACTGAATTTCCTCAAGTTGGGTCTGGCAACCCGCTAACCCGGCCGGCCGGGCCTGACAACGCTCTAGAAACCCGGAACAGGCAGTTTCGTGAACCAACCGCGCACGCTCCTGACAATGCGTTAGCCAACCCTGCTCGGGCAAATCGTTAATCAAGCCCAACCCTGAAACTGCGTTAACCAACCCGGCCCGGGCAAATGGTTAACCAAGCCCAACCCTGACAATTCGGTAACCAACCCGGCCCGGGCAAATGGTTAACCAAGCCGGCCGGGCAAATCGGTAACCGGCCCGGCAGCCCCGACTATTCGACAATCAACCAGCTGAGGACAAACCCTTCACCCTCAATAACAACTACGTCTTGCCCCGCCGTCAAAATGTCCCGGCCGATGTTCATCAGAAACTCCTTGCTGGCCCATGGGCCCCCCTCCATACCTTAAGAGAGTCATAGTTACTCCCGCCGTTTACCCGCGCCGCACTGAATTTCGTCAAGTTGGGTCTGGCAAGCCGCTAACCCGGCCGGCCGGGCCTGACAACGCTCTAGAAACCCGGAACAGGCAGTTTCGTGAACCAACCGCGCACGCTCCTGACAATGCGTTAGCCAACCCTGCTCGGGCAAATCGTTAATCAAGCCCAACCCTGAAACTGCGTTAACCAACCCGGCCATGGCAATTCATTAACCAACCCGGCTCGGGCAAATGGTTAACCAAGCCCAACCCTGACAATTCGGTAACCAACCCGGCTCGGGCAAATGGTTAACCAAGCCGGCCGGGCAAATCGCTAACCGGCCCGGCAGTCCCGACAATTCGACAATCAACCAGCTGAGGACAAGCCCTTCGCCCTCAATAACAACTAGTTCTTGCCCCGCCGTCATAATGTCCCGGCCGATGTTCATCAGAAACTCCTTGCTGGCCCATGGGCCCCCCTCCATACCCTTAAGAGAGTCATAGTTACTCCCGCCGTTTACCCGCGCCGCACTGAATTTCGTCAAGTTGGGTCTGGCAAGCCGCTAACCCGGCCGGCCGGGCCTGACAACGCTCTAGAAACCCGGAACAGGCAGTTTCGTGAACCAACCGCGCACGCTCCTGACAATGCGTTAGCCAACCCTGCTCGGGCAAATCGTTAATCAAGCCCAACCCTGAAACTGCGTTAACCAACCCGGCCATGGCAATTCATTAACCAACCCGGCCCGGGCAAATGGTTAACCAAGCCTAAACCTGACAATTCGTTAACCAACCCGGCCCGGGCAAATGGGTAACCAAGCCGGCCGGGCAAATCGGTAACCGGCCCGGCAGCCCCGACTATTCGACAATCAACCAGCTGAGGACAAGCCCTTCGCCCTCAATAACAACTAGTTCTTGCCCCGCCGTCAAAATGTCCCGGCCGATGTTCATCAGAAACTCCTTGCTGGCCCATGGGCCCCCCTCCATACCCTTAAGAGAGTCATAGTTACTCCCGCCGTTTACCCGCGCCGCACTGAATTTCGTCAAGTTGGGTCTGGCAACCCGCTAACCCGGCCGGCCGGGCCTGACAACGCTCTAGAAACCCGGAACAGGCAGTTTCGTGAACCAACCGCGCACGCTCCTGACAATGCGTTAGCCAACCCTGCTCGGGGAAATCGTTAACCAAGCCCAACCCTGACAATGCGTTAATCAACCCGGCCATGGCAATTCATTAACCAACCCGGCTCGGGCAAATGGTTAACCAAGCCCAACCCTGACAATTAGTTAACCAACCCGGCCCGGGCAAATGGTTAACCAAGCCGGCCGGGCAAATCGGTAACCGGCCCGGCAGCCCCGACTATTCGACAATCAACCAGCTGAGGACAAACCCTTCACCCTCAATAACAACTACGTCTTGCCCCGCCGTCAAAATGTCCCGGCCGATGTTCATCAGAAACTCCTTGCTGGCCCATGGGCCCCCCTCCTTACCTTAAGAGAGCATAGTTACTCCCGCCGTTTACCCGCGCCGCACTGAATTTCCTCAAGTTGGGTCTGGCAACCCGCTAACCCGGCCGGCCGGGCCTGACAACGCTCTAGAAACCCGGAACAGGCAGTTTCGTGAACCAACCGCGCACGCTCCTGACAATGCGTTAGCCAACCCTGCTCGGGCAAATCGTTAATCAAGCCCAACCCTGAAACTGCGTTAACCAACCCGGCCCGGGCAAATGGTTAACCAAGCCCAACCCTGACAATTCGGTAACCAACCCGGCCCGGGCAAATGGTTAACCAAGCCGGCCGGGCAAATCGGTAACCGGCCCGGCAGCCCCGACTATTCGACAATCAACCAGCTGAGGACAAACCCTTCACCCTCAATAACAACTACGTCTTGCCCCGCCGTCAAAATGTCCCGGCCGATGTTCATCAGAAACTCCTTGCTGGCCCATGGGCCCCCCTCCATACCTTAAGAGAGTCATAGTTACTCCCGCCGTTTACCCGCGCCGCACTGAATTTCGTCAAGTTGGGTCTGGCAAGCCGCTAACCCGGCCGGCCGGGCCTGACAACGCTCTAGAAACCCGGAACAGGCAGTTTCGTGAACCAACCGCGCACGCTCCTGACAATGCGTTAGCCAACCCTGCTCGGGCAAATCGTTAATCAAGCCCAACCCTGAAACTGCGTTAACCAACCCGGCCATGGCAATTCATTAACCAACCCGGCTCGGGCAAATGGTTAACCAAGCCCAACCCTGACAATTCGGTAACCAACCCGGCTCGGGCAAATGGTTAACCAAGCCGGCCGGGCAAATCGCTAACCGGCCCGGCAGTCCCGACAATTCGACAATCAACCAGCTGAGGACAAGCCCTTCGCCCTCAATAACAACTAGTTCTTGCCCCGCCGTCATAATGTCCCGGCCGATGTTCATCAGAAACTCCTTGCTGGCCCATGGGCCCCCCTCCATACCCTTAAGAGAGTCATAGTTACTCCCGCCGTTTACCCGCGCCGCACTGAATTTCGTCAAGTTGGGTCTGGCAAGCCGCTAACCCGGCCGGCCGGGCCTGACAACGCTCTAGAAACCCGGAACAGGCAGTTTCGTGAACCAACCGCGCACGCTCCTGACAATGCGTTAGCCAACCCTGCTCGGGCAAATCGTTAATCAAGCCCAACCCTGAAACTGCGTTAACCAACCCGGCCATGGCAATTCATTAACCAACCCGGCCCGGGCAAATGGTTAACCAAGCCTAAACCTGACAATTCGTTAACCAACCCGGCCCGGGCAAATGGGTAACCAAGCCGGCCGGGCAAATCGGTAACCGGCCCGGCAGCCCCGACTATTCGACAATCAACCAGCTGAGGACAAGCCCTTCGCCCTCAATAACAACTAGTTCTTGCCCCGCCGTCAAAATGTCCCGGCCGATGTTCATCAGAAACTCCTTGCTGGCCCATGGGCCCCCCTCCATACCCTTAAGAGAGTCATAGTTACTCCCGCCGTTTACCCGCGCCGCACTGAATTTCGTCAAGTTGGGTCTGGCAACCCGCTAACCCGGCCGGCCGGGCCTGACAACGCTCTAGAAACCCGGAACAGGCAGTTTCGTGAACCAACCGCGCACGCTCCTGACAATGCGTTAGCCAACCCTGCTCGGGGAAATCGTTAACCAAGCCCAACCCTGACAATGCGTTAATCAACCCGGCCATGGCAATTCATTAACCAACCCGGCTCGGGCAAATGGTTAACCAAGCCCAACCCTGACAATTAGTTAACCAACCCGGCCCGGGCAAATGGTTAACCAAGCCGGCCGGGCAAATCGGTAACCGGCCCGGCAGCCCCGACTATTCGACAATCAACCAGCTGAGGACAAACCCTTCACCCTCAATAACAACTACGTCTTGCCCCGCCGTCAAAATGTCCCGGCCGATGTTCATCAGAAACTCCTTGCTGGCCCATGGGCCCCCCTCCTTACCTTAAGAGAGCATAGTTACTCCCGCCGTTTACCCGCGCCGCACTGAATTTCCTCAAGTTGGGTCTGGCAACCCGCTAACCCGGCCGGCCGGGCCTGACAACGCTCTAGAAACCCGGAACAGGCAGTTTCGTGAACCAACCGCGCACGCTCCTGACAATGCGTTAGCCAACCCTGCTCGGGCAAATCGTTAATCAAGCCCAACCCTGAAACTGCGTTAACCAACCCGGCCCGGGCAAATGGTTAACCAAGCCCAACCCTGACAATTCGGTAACCAACCCGGCCCGGGCAAATGGTTAACCAAGCCGGCCGGGCAAATCGGTAACCGGCCCGGCAGCCCCGACTATTCGACAATCAACCAGCTGAGGACAAACCCTTCACCCTCAATAACAACTACGTCTTGCCCCGCCGTCAAAATGTCCCGGCCGATGTTCATCAGAAACTCCTTGCTGGCCCATGGGCCCCCCTCCATACCTTAAGAGAGTCATAGTTACTCCCGCCGTTTACCCGCGCCGCACTGAATTTCGTCAAGTTGGGTCTGGCAAGCCGCTAACCCGGCCGGCCGGGCCTGACAACGCTCTAGAAACCCGGAACAGGCAGTTTCGTGAACCAACCGCGCACGCTCCTGACAATGCGTTAGCCAACCCTGCTCGGGCAAATCGTTAATCAAGCCCAACCCTGAAACTGCGTTAACCAACCCGGCCATGGCAATTCATTAACCAACCCGGCTCGGGCAAATGGTTAACCAAGCCCAACCCTGACAATTCGGTAACCAACCCGGCTCGGGCAAATGGTTAACCAAGCCGGCCGGGCAAATCGCTAACCGGCCCGGCAGTCCCGACAATTCGACAATCAACCCGCTGAGGACAAACCCTTCGCCCTCAATAACAACTAGTTCTTGCCCCGCCGTCAAAATGTCCCGGCCGATGTTCATCAGAAACTCCTTGCTGGCCCATGGGCCCCCCTCCTTAAGAGAGTCATAGTTACTCCCGCCGTTTACCCGCGCCGCACTGAATTTCGTCAAGTTGGGTCTGGCAAGCCGCTAACCCGGCCGGCCGGGCCTGACAACGCTCTAGAAACCCGGAACAGGCAGTTTCGTGAACCAACCGCGCACGCTCCTGACAATGCGTTAGCCAACCCTGCTCGGGCAAATCGTTAATCAAGCCCAACCCTGAAACTGCGTTAACCAACCCGGCCATGGCAATTCATTAACCAACCCGGCTCGGGCAAATGGTTAACCAAGCCCAACCCTGACAATTCGGTAACCAACCCGGCTCGGGCAAATGGTTAACCAAGCCGGCCGGGCAAATCGCTAACCGGCCCGGCAGTCCCGACAATTCGACAATCAACCAGCTGAGGACAAGCCCTTCGCCCTCAATAACAACTAGTTCTTGCCCCGCCGTCATAATGTCCCGGCCGATGTTCATCAGAAACTCCTTGCTGGCCCATGGGCCCCCCTCCATACCCTTAAGAGAGTCATAGTTACTCCCGCCGTTTACCCGCGCCGCACTGAATTTCGTCAAGTTGGGTCTGGCAAGCCGCTAACCCGGCCGGCCGGGCCTGACAACGCTCTAGAAACCCGGAACAGGCAGTTTCGTGAACCAACCGCGCACGCTCCTGACAATGCGTTAGCCAACCCTGCTCGGGCAAATCGTTAATCAAGCCCAACCCTGAAACTGCGTTAACCAACCCGGCCATGGCAATTCATTAACCAACCCGGCCCGGGCAAATGGTTAACCAAGCCTAAACCTGACAATTCGTTAACCAACCCGGCCCGGGCAAATGGGTAACCAAGCCGGCCGGGCAAATCGGTAACCGGCCCGGCAGCCCCGACTATTCGACAATCAACCAGCTGAGGACAAGCCCTTCGCCCTCAATAACAACTAGTTCTTGCCCCGCCGTCAAAATGTCCCGGCCGATGTTCATCAGAAACTCCTTGCTGGCCCATGGGCCCCCCTCCATACCCTTAAGAGAGTCATAGTTACTCCCGCCGTTTACCCGCGCCGCACTGAATTTCGTCAAGTTGGGTCTGGCAACCCGCTAACCCGGCCGGCCGGGCCTGACAACGCTCTAGAAACCCGGAACAGGCAGTTTCGTGAACCAACCGCGCACGCTCCTGACAATGCGTTAGCCAACCCTGCTCGGGGAAATCGTTAACCAAGCCCAACCCTGACAATGCGTTAATCAACCCGGCCATGGCAATTCATTAACCAACCCGGCTCGGGCAAATGGTTAACCAAGCCCAACCCTGACAATTAGTTAACCAACCCGGCCCGGGCAAATGGTTAACCAAGCCGGCCGGGCAAATCGGTAACCGGCCCGGCAGCCCCGACTATTCGACAATCAACCAGCTGAGGACAAACCCTTCACCCTCAATAACAACTACGTCTTGCCCCGCCGTCAAAATGTCCCGGCCGATGTTCATCAGAAACTCCTTGCTGGCCCATGGGCCCCCCTCCTTACCTTAAGAGAGTCATAGTTACTCCCGCCGTTTACCCGCGCCGCACTGAATTTCCTCAAGTTGGGTCTGGCAACCCGCTAACCCGGCCGGCCGGGCCTGACAACGCTCTAGAAACCCGGAACAGGCAGTTTCGTGAACCAACCGCGCACGCTCCTGACAATGCGTTAGCCAACCCTGCTCGGGCAAATCGTTAATCAAGCCCAACCCTGAAACTGCGTTAACCAACCCGGCCATGGCAATTCATTAACCAACCCGGCTCGGGCAAATGGTTAACCAAGCCGGCCGGGCAAATCGTTAACCGGCCCGGCAGCCCCGACAATTCGACAATCAACCCGCTGAGGACAAACCCTTCGCCCTCAATAACAACTAGTTCTTGCCCCGCCGTCAAAATGTCCCGGCCGATGTTCATCAGAAACTCCTTGCTGGCCCATGGGCCCCCCTCCTTACCTTAAGAGAGTCATAGTTACTCCCGCCGTTTACCCGCGCCGCACTGAATTACGTCAAGTTGGGTCTGGCAACCCGCTAACCCGGCCGGCCGGGCCTGACAACGCTCTAGAAACCCGGAACAGGCAGTTTCGTGAACCAACCGCGCACGCTCCTGACAATGCGTTAGCCAACCCTGCTCGGGCAAATCGTTAATCAAGCCCAACCCTGAAACTGCGTTAACCAACCCGGCCATGGCAATTCACTAACCAACCCGGCTCGGGCAAATGGTTAACCAAGCCCAACCCTGACAATTCGGTAACCAACCCGGCTCGGGCAAATGGTTAACCAAGCCGGCCGGGCAAATCGGTAGCCGGCCCGGCAGTCCCGACAATTCGACAATCAACCAGCTGAGGACAAACCCTTCGCCCTCAATAACAACTAGTTCTTGCCCCGCCGTCAAAATGTCCCGGCCGATGTTCATCAGAAACTCCTTGCTGGCCCATGGGCCCCCCTCCTTACCTTAAGAGAGTCATAGTTACTCCCGCCGTTTACCCGCGCCGCACTGAATTTCCTCAAGTTGGGTCTGGCAACCCGCCAACCCGGCCGGCCGGGCCTGACAACGCTCTAGAAACCCGGAACAGGCAGTTTCGTGAACCAACCGCGCACGCTCCTGACAATGCGTTAGCCAACCCTGCTCGGGGAAATCTTTAACCAAGCCCAACCCTGACAATGCGTTAATCAACCCGGCCATGGCAATTCATTAACCAACCCGGCTCGGGCAAATGGTTAACCAAGCCCAACCCTGACAATTAGTTAACCAACCCGGCCCGGGCAAATGGTTAACCAAGCCGGCCGGGCAAATCGCTAACCGGCCCGGCAGCCCCGACTATTCGACAATCAACCAGCTGAGGACAAACCCTTCACCCTCAATAACAACTACGTCTTGCCCCGCCGTCAAAATGTCCCGGCCGATGTTCATCAGAAACTCCTTGCTGGCCCATGGGCCCCCCTCCTTACCTTAAGAGAGTCATAGTTACTCCCGCCGTTTACCCGCGCCGCACTGAATTTCCTCAAGTTGGGTCTGGCAACCCGCTAACCCGGTCGGCCGGGCCTGACAACGCTCTAGAAACCCGGAACAGGCAGTTTCGTGAACCAACCGCGCACGCTCCTGACAATGCGTTAGCCAACCCTGCTCGGGCAAATCGTTAATCAAGCCCAACCCTGAAACTGCGTTAACCAACCCGGCCATGGCAATTCATTAACCAACCCGGCCCGGGCAAATGGTTAACCAAGCCTAAACCTGACAATTCGTTAACCAACCCGGCCCGGGCAAATGGGTAACCAAGCCGGCCGGGCAAATCGGTAACCGGCCCGGCAGCCCCGACTATTCGACAATCAACCAGCTGAGGACAAGCCCTTCGCCCTCAATAACAACTAGTTCTTGCCCCGCCGTCAAAATGTCCCGGCCGATGTTCATCAGAAACTCCTTGCTGGCCCATGGGCCCCCCTCCATACCCTTAAGAGAGTCATAGTTACTCCCGCCGTTTACCCGCGCCGCACTGAATTTCGTCAAGTTGGGTCTGGCAAGCCGCTAACCCGGCCGGCCGGGCCTGACAACGCTCTAGAAACCCGGAACAGGCAGTTTCGTGAACCAACCGCGCACGCTCCTGACAATGCGTTAGCCAACCCTGCTCGGGCAAATCGTTAATCAAGCCCAACCCTGAAACTGCGTTAACCAACCCGGCCATGGCAATTCATTAACCAACCCGGCCCGGGCAAATGGTTAACCAAGCCCAACCCTGACAATTCGTTAACCAACCCGGCCCGGGCAAATGGTTAACCAAGCCGGCCGGGCAAATCGGTAACCGGCCCGGCAGCCCCGACTATTCGACAATCAACCAGCTGAGGACAAACCCTTCACCCTCAATAACAACTACGTCTTGCCCCGCCGTCAAAATGTCCCGGCCGATGTTCATCAGAAACTCCTTGCTGGCCCATGGGCCCCCCCTCCTTACCTTAAGAGAGTCATAGTTACTCCCGCCGTTTACCCGCGCCGCACTGAATTTCGTCAAGTTGGGTCTGGCAAGCCGCTAACCCGGCCGGCCGGGCCTGACAACGCTCTACAAACCCGGAACAGGCAGTTTCGTGAACCAACCGCGCACGCTCCTGACAATGTGTTCACCCACCTTGCTCGGGCAAATCGTTAACCAAGCCCAAACCCGACAATTCGTTAACCAACCCAACCATGACAATTCGCTAACCAACCCGGCCCGGGCAAATGGTTAACCAAGCCTAAACCTGACAATTCGTTAACCAACCCGGCCCGGGCAAATGGGTAACCAAGCCGGCCGGGCAAATCGGTAACCGGCCCGGCAGCCCCGACTATTCGACAATCAACCAGCTGAGGACAAGCCCTTCGCCCTCAATAACAACTAGTTCTTGCCCCGCCGTCAAAATGTCCCGGCCGATGTTCATCAGAAACTCCTTGCTGGCCCATGGGCCCCCCGCCTTAAGTCATAGTTACTCCCGCCGAATACCGGCGCTTCACTGAATTTCGTCAAGCTGGCCCTGTCAAATCCTTAACCCGACCGGACCCTGACAATTCGATAAAAAAAACCAGCTGGCGCAGCCCACCTCTTCCAATGCTACGGCGCACGGGGCCCGCGCGGTGGGTGGGTGGGTGGGTGTGTGGGTGTGTGAGCTTGAACCATGTGTCCGGAGATCGGGTGGTCCAGGGAGTTTTGGTTACCCAGGTGCAATTCGTTAACCAAGTCTGGCTCGGAAGTCCGGATGCGGGTCGGATTTGCCGGCCACTGCCGGCCGGGAGTTCCAGAGCCCCGGCCGCCGGGGTCAAGTTCGGCCGCCCCTTTGACACATGCGATTTCTGTACGGGGGCATTGGCGGGGTTCCTGCAGATATATGGGGAGGCGGTTTTCACGATCACCGAGGAGTGGTCGACAGGCGGCACGGGCCTCCCCACATCGTTAACCCGGGCCGCGTGGCGGCATTTACGGCCGAATCTCAACTTTGCCCGTACGAATTTTCGGACCAATTCCCACTGGCGGAAGTCCGCCTGGGGACCGATTCGGAGGGCTGTGCCGGCCGGGCGGCGGCATTTTCGGCCGGACCACCGGAGCTCCCCGCGCCTACCCGATGTCTCGAGTCACAACTTGGGACTTTCGGGCGGGCGGGTTCCACGGCCTCTGGCCGGTCGAGGCGCGCCATCCATCCACGGTGGGAGCAATCCCGCCGGAGGGCCGCCCACCGACCGACCGAGGCGAGCTCCGGCTAACGCAGCGGCGCCGGTTAACGAAGAGGCGCCTAACTTTACAGCCAAGGGGGACAACACTAATTATGCCCCTAACCGCGCCAAAAAGTTGGCTGGGCAACTCGTTAACCAAAACTGCCCGCAGCCGGCGGAGAGCCCGGGCAACTCGTTAACCCGGGCCACAATTCCACCTCTCTCTTCCCGCACCAAGTCCAGCCGGGGCAACTCGTTAACCGAGGCCATAGCAGCACCCGTCTTCCCGCACGCACCAAGTCCAGTCGGGGCAACTCGGTAACCGAGGCCACAGCTGCACCCGTCTTCCCGCACGCACCAAGTCCAGTCGGGGCAACTCGGTAACCGAGGCCACAGCTGCACCCGTCTTCCCGCACGCACCAAG
>NW_027276066.1:0-2500 GCF_030028105.1 Mobula birostris | reverse complement strand
CGGACACCCCTTTTCTCTTTCTCTCTCAGGATTCGTATATGACAATGCCGAGAAACGTACCGACAATTTGCTGCACCGCCCGCCGGACCGCTCACAAGGCTCTCCTCGTCCCGAGGACACTAGCCTTCTCGCGGAACCGGAGGCTGCACGCGGACCGCTCTGGCGACCGGACGTCTCCGGCCTCTGCTGGAGCGGGGAGGGAACGCGCGGGTGCCGCCCGACCTTCTGGAAATCGCACATCGGCCGGCCGTCAGTCGGTAGCACCGCGCGCGCAGAGCCTCTCCTTCCTCTCGTTGGTGACCGAGGATCAACGCTTCGGTTGAGTCAGGCTGAACCGGGCATCTCCCTGCCACTCTGGCCTATGGAACTCTCCCGACTCTTTCGCCTTGCCCCTACGGCGCGAAAGAGTGCTGCTGCGGCCGGCGCGCCCGTCCCTTGCTCTCTCGGGCCATGTCTGTCGTCGCAGTGCCGCGCCATCCCCTATCGAGCCGCGTCGCTGGGTGAGGTCCGCACCCGCACCCTTCCGCCGAGCTGGCTCTCAGGACGGTCGACGGTCGCCGCTCGCCTCCGTCGGCCCAGGGCCTAACGCCGCGCCGGTGAACGCCTCGCCATCCCACCCCGTCGATCGCGCCGGTGAGGTCCGCACCTTCACCGCCTAGGTATATGCGCGTGGGTGTAGCTGCCTTCTCGGGATGGTCGACGGTCGTTCGACCGGCCCCCGTCATCTATGCGCACAGCAGTCCCGTCCGCCGGCGGGAGACTCCGTCAATCGATCGTGGTGCAAACGTGCGAATGCCCAACGTCAATTCCGCCCAAAGCATGAAGCCCTCGGTCGGCAATCGGGCCGCCCCGCGGCAGACCCACCTGCCCACCTCCGGAGATGGTAACGAGCCGAGCACGGAAGTTCGGCGCACGTGTCGAGACCGTCGCTTCCACTCGGCCTCTCCCAAAGGTAGGACCGACCAAGCCGGATCGATCGGGGAACAGAGGTCTAACGCAGACGACACTCGCGAGGGCACCAGCGGCAGGCTTGTCCCTTCTCCGTCTTGGTACACACAATGCCTCTTTGCTTTTCGGATCGATATAAAGCTTTTGCCACCGTCGGTCTGCCGGCCGCCGCCCGCGGTCCGCGCTCAGACTCTGTCTGTCCGCAGCCCCCGCTGCGTTCTTGGACTTTGTCATTTTTTTCGGAAATAGCGAAAAAAAGCTTTTATCATTGTAAGTCGGAGCTCGCCCGGCCTCCCGCTTACTGAGTCACAATTGAGTAAGGCTCACTTAGAACTCTGCACTGTGTCAACCGTACCACTAGTCACCCTGCTAAGTGTGTCTGGAAAACGTGTTCCCGTAAATCTCCGGGAACCCCGCCAATCCCCCCGTACAGAAATTGCATGTGTCAAGTCGGCGGGATGCCTCCCGGAAGTCCTGCCGGGAAGGTCGCACTCTGGCCCCGCCAGGCGGGGCAAATCCGACCCCCATAGTGACTTCCGGGCCTAACTCGTTAACCAGAGCCGCGACAGACCGTGCAACAATGACATGTGTCAAACCGGCGGCACGACGCCCGGAGCTCATGCCGGTCGCGGGGCACCTCGGGCCCGCCCGACGGGGCAGATCCGACCTTCACAGGCTTCCGACGGCAATTGGTTAACCGGCGTGGCGCCGAGGGCACGCGGCTGGCTCGGCGGGCGGCCCTCCGGTAGTGCCGCCGTCGATCGGCCGCCTCGGTCGGCAGGAGGGCCCCGAAGTCGCCTTCATTCTGACTTCCGAGTCGGGACTTAGATTACTTTCGACTCTTCAGCCAAGGTCTCGGATCGACGGCGGGACCTGCGGTTGTCCCTCCGAAAATGCCGCCGCTCGGCCGGCACGGCCCGCCGAATACGTCCCCTTACTGGCTCCCGCCTCGGGACTTTGTCAGAAATTCATTCGGGCAAGGTTTCCATTCGGCGGCCGGAGCACCGGTAGTCATACGGAAAATGCCGCCCCTCGGCCGGCATGGGCCTGCGAATAGGTCCCGCTGACAGACTTCCGCAATTGGGTATTTGTCCGAAAATCCATACCGGCAATCTTCGGAATCGTGCGGAAAAGCTGCCGCGTGGCCCGGGTTAACCAATTGGGGAGGCCGGTGCCATCTACCGAATACTTCAACAACTCGTGAAAACGGCCTCCCTATATATCTGCAGGAACCCCGCCAATGCCCCCGTACAGAAATTGCATGTGTCAAAGGGGCGGCCGAATCTGACCCCGGCGGCCGAGCCTCTGGAACTCCGGGTCGGCCTCGGCCGGCAAATCCGACCCCCATCCAGACTTCCGGAGCGGACTTGGTTAACGAATTGCCACCGGGCAAATGGTTAACCGACAGATCTTGGAGGCTCGTTACCCAAGCCATCCCCCGCCGGTGCGAAAAGTTAACAATCAGCGGGCGGGCAATTCGTGAACCGAACGGGACCGGGCAATTCGTTAACCATTCGGAACCGGGCAATTCGTTAACCAACCTTGTCCTGGC
>NW_027276065.1:0-45359 GCF_030028105.1 Mobula birostris | reverse complement strand
TTTGGCGGTGCGGAAGGTCTGTACTCGGACTGTGGAGGTGTGGGAAGGTCTGTACTCGGACTCTGGAGGTGCGTGAAGGTCTATACTTAGTGAGTGTGGAGGAGTGGGAACTTCTGTATTCGGAGTGTGGAGGTGAGGAAGGTCTGTACTCGGAGCGTGGAGGTGAGGAAGGTTAGTACACGGACTGTGGAGGTGCGTGAAGGTCTGTACTTAGCGAGTGTGGAGGTGTGGAAGGTCTACTCGCAGTGTGGAGGTGTGGGAAGGTCTGTATTCGGAGTGTGGAAATGCCTGAAAGTCTGCACTCAGGGAGTGCGGAGGTGCAGGAAGGTCTGTACTCAGGGATTGTGGATGTGTGGGAAGGTCTGTACTCCGGGAGTGTGGAGGTGAGGGAGGTCTGTACTCGGAGTGTGGAGGTGTGGGAAGATCAGTACTCTGGGGGTGTGGAGGTGTGGGAAGGTTTGTACTCAGGGAGTGTGGAGGTGCAGGAAGGTCTGTACTTAGTGAGTATGGAGGTGTGGGAAGGTGTGTATTCTGAGTGTGGAGGTGAGGAAGGTCTGTACTCGGAGTGTGGAAGTGAGGAATGTCTGTACTCAGGTACTGTGGAGATGTGGACGGTCTGTACTCGGAGTGTAGAGATGCGGGAAGATCTGTATTCGGAGTTCGGAGGTGCGGGAATGTCTGTACTCAGGGAGTGTGGAGGTGTGGGAAGGTCTGTACTCAGGAAGTGTGGAGGTGCAGAAGGTCTGTACTCAGGGAGTGTGGAGGTGTGGAAGGTCTGTACTCAGGGTCTGTGGAGGTGTGGGAAGGTCTGTACTCATGGAATGTGGATGTGTTCGAAGGTCTGTATTCGGACTGTGGAGGTGTGGGAATGTCTGTACTGAGGGAGTGTGGAGGTGTGGGAAGGTCTTTACTCAGGGAGTGTGGCGGTGCGGAAGGTCTGTACTCGGACTGTGGAAGTGTGTGATCGTCTGTACTCAGGGAGTGTGGAGGTGTGGAAGGTCCGTACTCAGGGAGTGTGGGTGTGGGAAGGTCTGTACTCAGGGAGTGTGGAGGTGCGGGAATGTCTGTACTCATGGAATGTGGATGTGTGGGAAGGTCTGTATTCAGAGTGTGGAGTTGTAGGAATGTCTGTACTCAGGGAGTGTGGAGGTGCGGGAATGTCTGTACTCATGGAATGTGGATGTGTTCGAAGGTCTGTATTCGGAGTGTGGAAATGCGGGAAAGTCTGTATTGAGGGAGTGCGGAGGTATAGGAAGGTTTGTACTCGGAGTGTGGATTTGTGGAACGTCTGTACTCGGAGTGTGGAGGTGTGGAAGGTCTGTACTCAGGGAGTGTGGAGGTGTGGGAAGGTCTGTACTCAGGGAGTGTGGAGGTGCGGAAGGTCTTTACTCGGAGTGTGGAGGTGTGGAAGGTCTGTACTCAGGGAGTGTGGAGGTGTGGGAAGGTCTGTATTTGGAGTGTGGAGGTGCGGAAGGTCTGTACTCAGGAACTGTGGAGGTGTGGGAAGGTCTGTACTCAGAGTGTGGAGGTGCGGAAGGTCTGTACTCAGGCAGTGTGGATGTGTGGGAAGGTCTGTACTCAGGGTGTGGAGGTGTGGGAATGTCTGTACTCGGAGTGTGGAGGTATTGGAAGGTCTGTACTCGGACTGTGGAGGTGTGGAAGCTCTGTACTCGGAGTGTGGAGTTGTGGGAAGGTCTGTATTTGGAGTGTGGAGGTGCGGATGGTCTGTACTCAGGGATGTAAAGGTGTGGGAAGGACTGTGCTCAGGGAGTGTGGAGGTGTGGAAGGTCTACTCGCAGTGTGGAGGTGTGGGAAGATCTGTATTCGGAGTGTGGAAATGCCTGAAAGTCTGTACTCAGGGAGTGCGGAGGTGTAGGAAGGTTTGTACTCGGAGCGTGGATGTGTGGAAGGTCTGTACTCCGGAGTGTGGAGATGCGGAAGGTCTGTACTCAGGGATTGTGGAGGTGTGGAAGGTCTGTACTTGGAGTGTGGAGGTGTTGAAGGTCTGTATTTGGAGTGTGGAGGTGTGGAAGGTCTGTACAGTGAGTGTGGAGGTGCGGGAAGATCAGACTCAGGGAGTGTGGAGGTGCAGGAAGGTCTGTACTCGGAGTGTGGAGGTGTGGGAAGGTCTGTATTCGGAGTGTGGAGGTGAGGAACGTCTGTAATTGGACAGTGGAGGTGTGGGAATGTCTGTACTCGGAATGTGGAGGTGCGTCAACGTCTGTACTTAGGGAGTTGTGGAGGTGTAGAATGTCTACTCGCAGTGTGGAGGTATGGGAAGGTCTGTATTCGGAGTGTGGAAATGCCTGAAAGTCCGTAGTCAGGGAGTGCGGAGGTGTAGGAAGGTTTGTACTTGGTGTGTGGAGGTATATAAGGTCTGTACTCAGGAGTGTGGAGGTGTGGAAGGTCTGTACTCGGAGTGTGGAGGTGCGGAAGGTCTGAACTCAGGGAGTGTGGAGGTGTGGAAGGTCTGTACTCAGGGAGTGTGGAGGTGAGGGAAGGTCTGTACTCGGAGTGTGGAGGTGCGGGAATGTCTTTACTCATGGAATGTGGGTGTGTGGGAAGGTCTGTATTCAGAGTGTGGAGGTGTAGGAATGTCTGTACTCAGGGAGTGTGGCGGTGCGGAAGGACTGAACTCGGAGTGTGGAGGTGTGGAAGGTTTGTACTCGGACTGTGGAGCTGTGGGAAGGTCTGTACTCGGAATGTGGAGGTGCGTGATCGTCTGTACTCAGGGAGTGTGGAGGTGTGGAAGGTCCGTACTCAGGGAGTGTGGGTGTGGGAAGGTCTGTACTCAGGGAGTGTGGAGGTGCGGGAATGTCTGTACTCATGGAATGTGGATGTGTGGGAAGGTCTGTATTCAGAGTGTGGAGTTGTAGGAATGTCTGTACTCAGGGAGTGTGGAGGTGCGGGAATGTCTGTACTCATGGAATGTGGATGTGTTCGAAGGTCTGTATTCGGAGTGTGGAAATGCGGGAAAAGTCTGTATTGAGGGAGTGCGGAGGTATAGGAAGGTTTGTACTCGGAGTGTGGATTTGTGGAACGTCTGTACTCGGAGTGTGGAGGTGTGGAAGGTCTGTACTCAGGGAGTGTGGAGGTGTGGGAAGGTCTGTACTCAGGGAGTGTGGAGGTGCGGAAGGTCTTTACTCGGAGTGTGGAGGTGTGGAAGGTCTGTACTCAGGGAGTGTGGAGGTGTGGGAAGGTCTGTATTTGGAGTGTGGAGGTGCGGAAGGTCTGTACTCAGGAACTGTGGAGGTGTGGGAAGGTCTGTACTCAGAGTGTGGAGGTGCGGAAGGTCTGTACTCAGGCAGTGTGGATGTGTGGGAAGGTCTGTACTCAGGGTGTGGAGGTGTGGGAATGTCTGTACTCGGAGTGTGGAGGTATTGGAAGGTCTGTACTCGGACTGTGGAGGTGTGGAAGCTCTGTACTCGGAGTGTGGAGTTGTGGGAAGGTCTGTATTTGGAGTGTGGAGGTGCGGATGGTCTGTACTCAGGGATGTAAAGGTGTGGGAAGGACTGTGCTCAGGGAGTGTGGAGGTGTGGAAGGTCTACTCGCAGTGTGGAGGTGTGGGAAGATCTGTATTCGGAGTGTGGAAATGCCTGAAAGTCTGTACTCAGGGAGTGCGGAGGTGTAGGAAGGTTTGTACTCGGAGCGTGGATGTGTGGAAGGTCTGTACTCCGGAGTGTGGAGATGCGGAAGGTCTGTACTCAGGGATTGTGGAGGTGTGGAAGGTCTGTACTTGGAGTGTGGAGGTGTTGAAGGTCTGTATTTGGAGTGTGGAGGTGTGGAAGGTCTGTACAGTGAGTGTGGAGGTGCGGGAAGATCAGACTCAGGGAGTGTGGAGGTGCAGGAAGGTCTGTACTCGGAGTGTGGAGGTGTGGGAAGGTCTGTATTCGGAGTGTGGAGGTGAGGAACGTCTGTAATTGGACAGTGGAGGTGTGGGAATGTCTGTACTCGGAATGTGGAGGTGCGTCAACGTCTGTACTTAGGGAGTTGTGGAGGTGTAGAATGTCTACTCGCAGTGTGGAGGTATGGGAAGGTCTGTATTCGGAGTGTGGAAATGCCTGAAAGTCCGTAGTCAGGGAGTGCGGAGGTGTAGGAAGGTTTGTACTTGGTGTGTGGAGGTATATAAGGTCTGTACTCAGGAGTGTGGAGGTGTGGAAGGTCTGTACTCGGAGTGTGGAGGTGCGGAAGGTCTGAACTCAGGGAGTGTGGAGGTGTGGAAGGTCTGTACTCAGGGAGTGTGGAGGTGAGGGAAGGTCTGTACTCGGAGTGTGGAGGTGCGGGAATGTCTTTACTCATGGAATGTGGGTGTGTGGGAAGGTCTGTATTCAGAGTGTGGAGGTGTAGGAATGTCTGTACTCAGGGAGTGTGGCGGTGCGGAAGGACTGAACTCGGAGTGTGGAGGTGTGGAAGGTTTGTACTCGGACTGTGGAGCTGTGGGAAGGTCTGTACTCGGAATGTGGAGGTGCGTGAAGGTCTGTACTCAGGGAGTGTGGAGGTGTGGAAGGTCTGCTCGCAGTGTGGAGGTGTGGAAGGTCTGTACTCGGAGTGTGGAGGTGAGGGAAGGTCTGTACTCGGAGTGTGGGGTGCGGGAATGTCTTTACTCGTGGAATGTGGGTGTGTGGGAAGGTCTGTATTCAGAGTGTGGAGGTGTAGGAATGTCTGTACTCAGGGAGTGTGGCGGTGCGGAAGGACTGAACTCGGAGTGTGGAGGTGTGGAAGGTCTGTACTCAGGGAGTGTGGAGGTGTGGGAAGGTCTACTCGCAGTCTGGAGGTGTGGGAAGGTCTGTATTCGGAGTGTGTAAATGCCTGAAAGTCTGTACTCAGGGAGTGCGGAGGTGTAGGAAGGTCTGTACTCAGGGATTGTGGATGTGTGGGAAGGTCTGTACTCCGGGAGTGTGGAGGTGTGGAAGGTCTGTACTCAGGGAGTGTGGAGGTGAGGGAAGGTCTGTACTCGGAGTGTGGAGGTGCGGGAATGTCTTTACTCATGGAATGTGGGTGTGTGGGAAGGTCTGTATTCAGAGTGTGGAGGTGTAGGAATGTCTGTACTCAGGGAGTGTGGCGGTGCGGAAGGACTGAACTCGGAGTGTGGAGGTGCGGAATGTCTGTACTCAGCGAGTGTGGAGGTGTGGGAAGGTCTGTACTCTGAGTTTGGCGGTGCGGAAGGTCTGTACTCGGACTGTGGAGGTGTGGGAAGGTCTGTACTCGGACTCTGGAGGTGCGTGAAGGTCTATACTTAGTGAGTGTGGAGGAGTGGGAACTTCTGTATTCGGAGTGTGGAGGTGAGGAAGGTCTGTACTCGGAGCGTGGAGGTGAGGAAGGTTAGTACACGGACTGTGGAGGTGCGTGAAGGTCTGTACTTAGCGAGTGTGGAGGTGTGGAAGGTCTACTCGCAGTGTGGAGGTGTGGGAAGGTCTGTATTCGGAATGTGGAGGTGCGTGAAGGTCTGTACTCAGGGAGTGTGGAGGTGTGGAAGGTCTGCTCGCAGTGTGGAGGTGTGGAAGGTCTGTACTCGGAGTGTGGAGGTGAGGGAAGGTCTGTACTCGGAGTGTGGGGTGCGGGAATGTCTTTACTCGTGGAATGTGGGTGTGTGGGAAGGTCTGTATTCAGAGTGTGGAGGTGTAGGAATGTCTGTACTCAGGGAGTGTGGCGGTGCGGAAGGACTGAACTCGGAGTGTGGAGGTGTGGAAGGTCTGTACTCAGGGAGTGTGGAGGTGTGGGAAGGTCTACTCGCAGTCTGGAGGTGTGGGAAGGTCTGTATTCGGAGTGTGTAAATGCCTGAAAGTCTGTACTCAGGGAGTGCGGAGGTGTAGGAAGGTCTGTACTCAGGGATTGTGGATGTGTGGGAAGGTCTGTACTCCGGGAGTGTGGAGGTGAGGGAGGTCTGTACTCGGAGTGTGGAGGTGTGGGAAGGTGTGTAGTCTGAGTGTGGAGGTGTGGGAAGATCAGTACTCTGGGGGTGTGGAGGTGTGGGAAGGTTTGTACTCAGGGAGTGTGGAGGTGTAGGAAGGTCTGTACTCTGAGTGTGGAGGTGCGGAATGTCTGTACTTCGTGAGTGTGGAAGTGTGGGAAGGTGTGTATTCGGAGTGTGGAGGTGAGGAAGGTCTGTACTCGGAGTGTGGAAGTGAGGAATGTCTGTACTCGGAGTGTGGAAGTGAGGAATGTCTGTACTCGGAGTGTAGAGGTGCGGGAAGATCTGTATTCGGAGTGTGGAGGTGCGGGAACGTCTGTACTCAGGGAGTGTGGAGGTGTGGGAAGGTCTGTACTCAGGGAGTGTGGAGGTGCAGAAGGTCTGTACTCAGGGAGTGTGGAGGTGCAGAAGGTCTGTACTCAGGGAGTGTGGAGGTGTGGGAAGGTCTGTACTCAGGGAGTGTGGAGGTGCAGAAGGTCTGTACTCAGGGAGTGTGGAGGTGTGGAAGGTCTGTACTCGGAGTGTGGAGGTGTGGGAAGGTCTGTACTCAGGGAGTGTGGAGGTGTGGAAGGTCTGTACTTGAAGTGTGGAGGTCTGGAAAGTCTGTACTCGGAGTGTGGAGGTGCGGAAGTTCTGTACTCAGGGAGTGTTGAGGTGTGGAAGGTCTGTACTCAGGGAGTGTGGAGGTGTGGAAGGTCTGTACTCGGAGTGTGGAGGTGCGGAAGGTCTGTACTCAGGGACTGTGGAGGTGTGGGAAGGTCTGTACTCAGGGAGTGTGGCGGTGCGGAAGGTCTGTACTCGGACTGTGGAGGTGTGGGAAGGTCTGTACTCGGACTGTGGAGGTGCGTGAAGGTCTGTACTTAGTGAGTGTGGAGGTGTGGGAACGACTGTATTCGGAGTGTGGAACTGAGGAAGGTCTGTACTCGGAGTGTGGAGGTGAGGAAGGTTAGTACTCGAACTGTGGAGGTGCGTGAAGGTCTGTACTCAGGGACTGTGGAGGTGTGGAAGGTCTACTCGCAGTGTGGAGGTGTGGGAAGGTCTGTATTCGGAGTGTGGAAATGCCTGAAAGTCTGTACTCAGGGAGTGCGGAGGTGTAGGAAGGTCTGTACTCAGGGATTGTGGATGTGTGGGAAGGTCTGTAGCCCGCGAGTGTGGAGGTGAGGGAGGTCTGTACTCGGAGTGTGGAGGTGTGGGAAGATCAGTACTCTGGGGGTGTGGAGGTGTGGGAAGGTTTGTACTCAGGGAGTGTGGAGGTGCAGGAAGGTCTGTACTCTGAGTGTGGAGGTGCAGAATGTCTGTACTTAGTGAGTGTGGAGGTGTGGGAACGTCTCTATTCGGAGTGTGGATGTGCGGAAGGTCTGTACTCAGGGAGTGTGGAGGTGTGGAAGGTCTCTACTCGGAGTGTGGAGGTGTGGGAAGGTCTGTATTCGGAGTGTGGAGGTGAGGAATGTCTGTAATTGGACAGTGGAGGTGTGGGAATGTCTGTACTCGGAATGTGGAGGTGCGTCAACGTCTGTACTTAGGGAGTTGTGGAGGTGTAGAATGTCTACTCGCAGTGTGGAGGTATGGGAAGGTCTGTATTCGGAGTGTGGAAATGCCTGAAAGTCCGTAGTCAGGGTGTGCGGAGGTGTAGGAAGGTTTGTACTTGGTGTGTGGAGGTATATAAGGTCTGTACTCAGGAGTGTGGAGGTGTGGAAGGTCTGTACTCGGAGTGTGGAGGTGCGGAAGGTCTGAACTCAGGGAGTGTGGAGGTGTGGAAGGTCTGTACTCAGGGAGTGTGGAGGTGAGGGAAGGTCTGTACTCGGAGTGTGGAGGTGCGGGAATGTCTTTACTCATGGAATGTGGGTGTGTGGGAAGGTCTGTATTCAGAGTGTGGAGGTGTAGGAATGTCTGTACTCAGGGAGTGTGGCGGTGCGGAAGGACTGAACTCGGAGTGTGGAGGTGCGGAATGTCTGTACTCAGCGAGTGTGGAGGTGTGGGAAGGTCTGTACTCTGAGTTTGGCGGTGCGGAAGGTCTGTACTCGGACTGTGGAGGTGTGGGAAGGTCTGTACTCGGACTCTGGAGGTGCGTGAAGGTCTATACTTAGTGAGTGTGGAGGAGTGGGAACTTCTGTATTCGGAGTGTGGAGGTGAGGAAGGTCTGTACTCGGAGCGTGGAGGTGAGGAAGGTTAGTACACGGACTGTGGAGGTGCGTGAAGGTCTGTACTTAGCGAGTGTGGAGGTGTGGAAGGTCTACTCGCAGTGTGGAGGTGTGGGAAGGTCTGTATTCGGAGTGTGGAAATGCCTGAAAGTCTGCACTCAGGGAGTGCGGAGGTGCAGGAAGGTCTGTACTCAGGGATTGTGGATGTGTGGGAAGGTCTGTACTCCGGGAGTGTGGAGGTGAGGGAGGTCTGTACTCGGAGTGTGGAGGTGTGGGAAGATCAGTACTCTGGGGGTGTGGAGGTGTGGGAAGGTTTGTACTCAGGGAGTGTGGAGGTGCAGGAAGGTCTGTACTTAGTGAGTATGGAGGTGTGGGAAGGTGTGTATTCTGAGTGTGGAGGTGAGGAAGGTCTGTACTCGGAGTGTGGAAGTGAGGAATGTCTGTACTCAGGTACTGTGGAGATGTGGACGGTCTGTACTCGGAGTGTAGAGATGCGGGAAGATCTGTATTCGGAGTTCGGAGGTGCGGGAATGTCTGTACTCAGGGAGTGTGGAGGTGTGGGAAGGTCTGTACTCAGGAAGTGTGGAGGTGCAGAAGGTCTGTACTCAGGGAGTGTGGAGGTGTGGAAGGTCTGTACTCAGGGTCTGTGGAGGTGTGGGAAGGTCTGTACTCATGGAATGTGGATGTGTTCGAAGGTCTGTATTCGGACTGTGGAGGTGTGGGAATGTCTGTACTGAGGGAGTGTGGAGGTGTGGGAAGGTCTTTACTCAGGGAGTGTGGCGGTGCGGAAGGTCTGTACTCGGACTGTGGAAGTGTGTGATCGTCTGTACTCAGGGAGTGTGGAGGTGTGGAAGGTCCGTACTCAGGGAGTGTGGGTGTGGGAAGGTCTGTACTCAGGGAGTGTGGAGGTGCGGGAATGTCTGTACTCATGGAATGTGGATGTGTGGGAAGGTCTGTATTCAGAGTGTGGAGTTGTAGGAATGTCTGTACTCAGGGAGTGTGGAGGTGCGGGAATGTCTGTACTCATGGAATGTGGATGTGTTCGAAGGTCTGTATTCGGAGTGTGGAAATGCGGGAAAGTCTGTATTGAGGGAGTGCGGAGGTATAGGAAGGTTTGTACTCGGAGTGTGGATTTGTGGAACGTCTGTACTCGGAGTGTGGAGGTGTGGAAGGTCTGTACTCAGGGAGTGTGGAGGTGTGGGAAGGTCTGTACTCAGGGAGTGTGGAGGTGCGGAAGGTCTTTACTCGGAGTGTGGAGGTGTGGAAGGTCTGTACTCAGGGAGTGTGGAGGTGTGGGAAGGTCTGTATTTGGAGTGTGGAGGTGCGGAAGGTCTGTACTCAGGAACTGTGGAGGTGTGGGAAGGTCTGTACTCAGAGTGTGGAGGTGCGGAAGGTCTGTACTCAGGCAGTGTGGATGTGTGGGAAGGTCTGTACTCAGGGTGTGGAGGTGTGGGAATGTCTGTACTCGGAGTGTGGAGGTATTGGAAGGTCTGTACTCGGACTGTGGAGGTGTGGAAGCTCTGTACTCGGAGTGTGGAGTTGTGGGAAGGTCTGTATTTGGAGTGTGGAGGTGCGGATGGTCTGTACTCAGGGATGTAAAGGTGTGGGAAGGACTGTGCTCAGGGAGTGTGGAGGTGTGGAAGGTCTACTCGCAGTGTGGAGGTGTGGGAAGATCTGTATTCGGAGTGTGGAAATGCCTGAAAGTCTGTACTCAGGGAGTGCGGAGGTGTAGGAAGGTTTGTACTCGGAGCGTGGATGTGTGGAAGGTCTGTACTCCGGAGTGTGGAGATGCGGAAGGTCTGTACTCAGGGATTGTGGAGGTGTGGAAGGTCTGTACTTGGAGTGTGGAGGTGTTGAAGGTCTGTATTTGGAGTGTGGAGGTGTGGAAGGTCTGTACAGTGAGTGTGGAGGTGCGGGAAGATCAGACTCAGGGAGTGTGGAGGTGCAGGAAGGTCTGTACTCGGAGTGTGGAGGTGTGGGAAGGTCTGTATTCGGAGTGTGGAGGTGAGGAACGTCTGTAATTGGACAGTGGAGGTGTGGGAATGTCTGTACTCGGAATGTGGAGGTGCGTCAACGTCTGTACTTAGGGAGTTGTGGAGGTGTAGAATGTCTACTCGCAGTGTGGAGGTATGGGAAGGTCTGTATTCGGAGTGTGGAAATGCCTGAAAGTCCGTAGTCAGGGAGTGCGGAGGTGTAGGAAGGTTTGTACTTGGTGTGTGGAGGTATATAAGGTCTGTACTCAGGAGTGTGGAGGTGTGGAAGGTCTGTACTCGGAGTGTGGAGGTGCGGAAGGTCTGAACTCAGGGAGTGTGGAGGTGTGGAAGGTCTGTACTCAGGGAGTGTGGAGGTGAGGGAAGGTCTGTACTCGGAGTGTGGAGGTGCGGGAATGTCTTTACTCATGGAATGTGGGTGTGTGGGAAGGTCTGTATTCAGAGTGTGGAGGTGTAGGAATGTCTGTACTCAGGGAGTGTGGCGGTGCGGAAGGACTGAACTCGGAGTGTGGAGGTGTGGAAGGTTTGTACTCGGACTGTGGAGCTGTGGGAAGGTCTGTACTCGGAATGTGGAGGTGCGTGAAGGTCTGTACTCAGGGAGTGTGGAGGTGTGGAAGGTCTGCTCGCAGTGTGGAGGTGTGGAAGGTCTGTACTCGGAGTGTGGAGGTGAGGGAAGGTCTGTACTCGGAGTGTGGGGTGCGGGAATGTCTTTACTCGTGGAATGTGGGTGTGTGGGAAGGTCTGTATTCAGAGTGTGGAGGTGTAGGAATGTCTGTACTCAGGGAGTGTGGCGGTGCGGAAGGACTGAACTCGGAGTGTGGAGGTGTGGAAGGTCTGTACTCAGGGAGTGTGGAGGTGTGGGAAGGTCTACTCGCAGTCTGGAGGTGTGGGAAGGTCTGTATTCGGAGTGTGGAAATGCCTGAAAGTCTGTACTCAGGGAGTGCGGAGGTGTAGGAAGGTCTGTACTCGGAGTGTGGAGGTGAGGAATGTCTGTAGTCAGGGAGTGTGGATGTGTGGGAATGTCTGTACTCAGGGAGTGTGGAGGTGTGGGAATGTCTGTACTCATGGAATGTGGATGTCTGGGAAGGTCTGTATTCAGAGTGTGGAGGTGCAGCAATGTCTGTACTCAGGGCGTGTGGAGTTGTGGGAAGGTCTTTACTCAGGGAGTGTGGCGGTGCGGAAGGTCTGTACCCGGACTGTGGAGGTGTGGGAA
This sequence comes from Mobula birostris, assembly GCF_030028105.1. NCBI lineage: Eukaryota > Metazoa > Chordata > Chondrichthyes > Myliobatiformes > Myliobatidae > Mobula > Mobula birostris. Next base: position 34,103 of record NW_027276065.1, on the reverse strand, counting down.
TGTCTGTACTCGGACTGTGGAGGTGCGTGAAGGTCTGTACTCAGAGTGTGGAGGTGTGGAAGGTCTACTCGCAGTGTGGAGGTGTGGGAAGGTCTGTATTCAGAGTGTGGAAATGCGGGAAAGTCTGTATTCAGGGAGTGCGGAGGTGTAGGAAGGTTTGTACTCGAAGTGTGGCGGTGTGCAAGGTCTGCACTCAGGGAGTGTGGAGGTGTGGAAGGTCTGTACTTGGAGTGTGGAGGTGTGGAAGGTCTGTATTTGGAGTGTGGAGGTGCAGAAGGTCTGTACTCAGGGTCTGTGTAGGTTTGGGGATGTCTGTACTCAGAGTGTGGAGGTGTGGAAGGTCTGTACTCTGAGTGTGGAGGTGCTGGAAGATCAGACTCAGGGAGTGTGGAGGTGCAGGAAGGTCTGTACTCGGAGTGTGGAGGTGTGGGAAGGTTTGTACTCAGGGAGTGTGGAGGTGCAAGGAAATCTGTACTCGGAGTGTGGAGGTGTGGAAGGTCCGTACTCAGGGAGTGTGGGTGTGGGAAGGTCTGTACTCAGGGAGTGTGGAGGTGCGAGAATGTCTGTACTCATGGAATGTGGATGTGTGGGAAGGTCTGTATTCAGAGTGTGGAGTTGTAGGAATGTCTGTACTCAGGGATGTGGAGGTGTGGGAAGTTCTGTACTCGGAGTGTGTAGGTGTGGGAAGGTCTGTATTTGGAGTGTGGAGGTGCGGAAGGTCTGTACTCAGGGATTGTGGAGGTGTGGGACGATTTGTACTGGGTGTGTGGAGGTGTGGGAAGGTCTGTACTCGGAGTGAGGAGGTGTGGAAGGTCTGTACTCAGGGAGTGCAGAGGTACGGGGCGGTCTGTATTCGGAGTGTGGAGGTGTGGGAAGGTCTGTATTCGGAGTGAGGAGGTGTGGAAGGTCGGCACTTGGACTGTGGAGGTGTGCAAGGTTTGTACTTGGAGTGCAGAGGTGAGGAAGGTCAGTTCTCAGGGACTGTGGAGATGTGGAAGATCTGTACTCAGGGAGTGTGGAGGTGTGGAAGGTCTGTACTCGGAGTGTGGAGGTGTGGGAAGGTCTGTACTCAGTGTGGAGGTGTGGAAGGTCTGTACTCAGGGTGTGTGAAGGTGTGGAAGGTCTGTACTCAGGGAGGTGTGGAGGTGCGGAAGGTCTGTACTCGGAGTGTGGAGGTGCGGAAGGTCTGTACTCGGAGTGTGTAGGTGTGGGAAGGTCTGTACTCGGAGTGAGGAGGTGTCGAAGGTCTGTACTCGGACTGTGGAGGTGTGCATGGTTTGTACTTGGAGTGCGGAGGTGAGGAAGGTCTGTTCTCAGGTACTGTGGAGGTGTGAAAGATCTGTACTCAGGGAGTGTGGAGGTGTGGAAGGTCTGTACTCGGAGTGTGGTGGTGTGGAAGGTCTGTATTTGGAGTGTGGAGGTGCGGAAGGTCTGTACTCAGGGACTGTTGAGGTGTGGGAAGGTCTGTACTCAGAGTGTGGACGTGTGGAAGGTCTGTACTCGGAGTGTGGAGGTGAGTAAGGTCTGTTTTCAGGTACTGTGGAGGTGTGGAAGATCTGTACTCGGAGTGTGGAGGTGTGGAAGGTCTGTACTCGGAGTGTGGAGGAGTGGGAAGGTCTGTACTCAGGGAGTGTGGGTGTGGGAAGGTCTGTACTCAGGGAGTGTGGAGGTGCGGGAATGTCTGTACTCATGGAATGTGGATGTGTGGGAAGGTCTGTATTCAGAGTGTGGAGTTGTAGGAATGTCTGTACTCAGGGAGTGTGGAGGTGCGGGAATGTCTGTACTCATGGAATGTGGATGTGTTCGAAGGTCTGTATTCAGCCTGTGGAGGTGTAGGAATGTCTGTACTCAGGGAGTGTGGAGGTGTGGGAAGGTGTTTACTCAGGGAGTGTGGCGGTGCGGAAGGTCTGTACTCGGACAGTGGAGGTGTGTGATCGTCTGTACTCAGGGAGTGTGGAGGTGTGGAAGGTCCGTACTCAGGGAGTGTGGGTGTGGGAAGGTCTGTACTCAGGGAGTGTGGAGGTGCGGGAATGTCTGTACTCATGGAATGTGGATGTGTGGGAAGGTCTGTATTCAGAGTGTGGAGTTGTAGGAATGTCTGTACTCAGGGAGTGTGGAGGTACGGGAATGCCTGTACTCATGGAATGTGGATGTGTTCGAAGGTCTGTACTCGGACTGTGGAGGTGTGTGATCGTCTGTTCTCAGGGAGTGTGGAGGTGTGGAAGGTCTACTCGCAGTGTGGAGGTGTGGGAAGGTCTGTATTTGGAGTGTGGAGGTGAGGAAGGTCTGTACTCGGAGTGTGGAGGTGAGGAAGGTTTGTACTTGGACAGTGGAGGTGTGCGAATGTCTGTACTTGGACTGTGGAGGTGCGTGAAGGTACTTAGGGAGTGTGGAGGTGTGGAAGGTCTACTCGCAGTGTGGAGTTGTAGGAATGTCTGTACTCAGGGAGTGTGGAGGTGAGGGAAGTTCTGTACTCAGGGAGTGTGGAGGTGCGGGAATGTCTTTACTCATGGAATGTGGGTGTGTGGGAAGGTCTGTATTCAGAGTGTGGAGATGTAGGAATGTCTGTACTCAGGGAGTGTGGAGGTGTGGGAAGGTCTTTACTCAAGGAGTGTGGCGGTGCGGAAGGACTGAACTCGGAGTGTGGAGGTGTGGAAGGTCTGTAATCGGACTATGGAGGTGTGGGAAGGTCTGTACTCGGACTGTGGAGGTGCGTGAAGGTCTGTACTCAGGAGTGTGGAGGTGTGGAAGCTCTGCTCGCAGAGTGGAGGTCTGGAAGGTCTGTACTCGGAGTGTGGAGGTGAGGGAAGGTCTGTACTCGGAGTGTGGAGGTGTGGAAGGTCTGTAATCAGGAGTGTGGAGGTGCGGAAGTCTGTACTCAGGGAGTGTGGAGGTGTTGAAGGTCTGTACTCAGGGAGTGTGGAGGTGTGGAAGGTCTGTTCTCAGGGAGTGTGAAGGTGTGGAAGGTCTGTACTCAGGGAGTGTGGAGGTGTGGGAAGGTCTGTATTTGGAGTGTGGAGGTGCGGAAGGTCTGTACTCAGGGAGTGTGGAGGTGCGGGAATGTCTTTACTCATGGAATGTGGGTGTGTGGGAAGGTCTGTATTCAGAGTGTGGAGATGTAGGAATGTCTGTACTCAGGGAGTGTGGAGGTGTGGGAAGGTCTTTACTCAAGGAGTGTGGCGGTGCGGAAGGACTGAACTCGGAGTGTGGAGGTGTGGAAGGTCTGTAATCGGACTATGGAGGTGTGGGAAGGTCTGTACTCGGACTGTGGAGGTGAGGAATGTCTGTAGTCAGGGAGTGTGGATGTGTGGGAATGTCTGTACTCAGGGAGTGTGGAGGTGTGGGAATGTCTGTACTCATGGAATGTGGGATGTCTGGGAAGGTCTGTATTCAGAGTGTGGAGGTGCAGCAATGTCTGTACTCAGGGCGTGTGGAGGTGTGGGAAGGTCTTTACTCAGGGAGTGTGGCGGTGCGGAAGGTCTGTACCCGGACTGTGGAGGTGTGGGAATGTCTGTACTCGGACTGTGGAGGTGCGTGAAGGTCTGTACTCAGAGTGTGGAGGTGTGGAAGGTCTACTCGCAGTGTGGAGGTGTGGGAAGGTTGTATTCAGAGTGTGGAAATGCGGGAAAGTCTGTATTCAGGGAGTGCGGAGGTGTAGGAAGGTTTGTACTCGAAGTGTGGCGGTGTGCAAGGTCTGCACTCAGGGAGTGTGGAGGTGTGGAAGGTCTGTACTTGGAGTGTGGAGGTGTGGAAGGTCTGTATTTGGAGTGTGGAGGTGCAGAAGGTCTGTACTCAGGGTCTGTGTAGGTTTGGGGATGTCTGTACTCAGAGTTGTGGAGGTGTGGAAGGTCTGTACTCTGAGTGTGGAGGTGCTGGAAGATCAGACTCAGGGAGTGTGGAGGTGCAGGAAGGTCTGTACTCGGAGTGTGGAGGTGTGGGAAGGTTTGTACTCAGGAGTGTGGAGGTGCAAGGAAATCTGTACTCGGAGTGTGGAGGTGTGGAAGGTCCGTACTCAGGGAGTGTGGGTGTGGGAAGGTCTGTACTCAGGGAGTGTGGAGGTGCGAGAATGTCTGTACTCATGGAATGTGGATGTGTGGGAAGGTCTGTATTCAGAGTGTGGAGTTGTAGGAATGTCTGTACTCAGGGATGTGGAGGTGTGGGAAGTTCTGTACTTGGAGTGTGTAGGTGTGGGAAGGTCTGTATTTGGAGTGTGGAGGTGCGGAAGGTCTGTACTCAGGATTGTGGAGGTGTGGGACGATTTGTACTGGGTGTGTGGAGGTGTGGGAAGGTCTGTACTCGGACTGTGGAGGTGTGGGAAGGTCTGTACTCGGACTGTGGAGGTGCGTGAAGGTCTGTACTCAGGAAGTGTGGAGGTGTGGAAGGTCTGCTCGCAGTGTGGAGGTGTGGGGAGGTCTGTATTCAGAGTGTGGAAATGTGGGAAAGTTTGTACTCAGGGATGCGGAGGTGTAGGAAGGGTTTGTACTCGGAGTGTGGAGGTGTGGAAGGTCTGTACTCAGCAGTGTGGAGGTGCGGAAGGTCTGTACTCAAGGGTTGTGGAGGTGCGGAAAGTCTGTACTCAGCGAGTGTGGAGGTGAGGAAAGGTCTGTCCTCGGATTGTGGAGGTGTGGAAGGTCTGTACTCAGGGAGTGCAGAGGTACGGGGCGGTCTGTATTCGGAGTGTGGAGGTGTGGGAAGGTCTGTATTCGGAGTGAGGAGGTGTGGAAGGTCGGCACTTGGACTGTGGAGGTGTGCAAGGTTTGTACTTGGAGTGCAGAGGTGAGGAAGGTCAGTTCTCAGGGACTGTGGAGATGTGGAAGATCTGTACTCAGGGAGTGTGGAGGTGTGGAAGGTCTGTACTCGGAGTGTGGAGGTGTGGGAAGGTCTGTACTCAGTGTGGAGGTGTGGAAGGTCTGTACTCAGGGTGTGTGAAGGTGTGGAAGGTCTGTACTCAGGGAGGTGTGGAGGTGCGGAAGGTCTGTACTCGGAGTGTGGAGGTGCGGAAGGTCTGTACTCGGAGTGTGTAGGTGTGGGAAGGTCTGTACTCGGAGTGAGGAGGTGTCGAAGGTCTGTACTCGGACTGTGGAGGTGTGCATGGTTTGTACTTGGAGTGCGGAGGTGAGGAAGGTCTGTTCTCAGGTACTGTGGAGGTGTGAAAGATCTGTACTCAGGGAGTGTGGAGGTGTGGAAGGTCTGTACTCGGAGTGTGGTGGTGTGGAAGGTCTGTATTTGGAGTGTGGAGGTGCGGAAGGTCTGTACTCAGGGACTGTTGAGGTGTGGGAAGGTCTGTACTCAGAGTGTGGACGTGTGGAAGGTCTGTACTCGGAGTGTGGAGGTGAGTAAGGTCTGTTTTCAGGTACTGTGGAGGTGTGGAAGATCTGTACTCGGAGTGTGGAGGTGTGGAAGGTCTGTACTCGGAGTGTGGAGGAGTGGGAAGGTCTGTACTCAGGGAGTGTGGGTGTGGGAAGGTCTGTACTCAGGGAGTGTGGAGGTGCGGGAATGTCTGTACTCATGGAATGTGGATGTGTGGGAAGGTCTGTATTCAGAGTGTGGAGTTGTAGGAATGTCTGTACTCAGGGAGTGTGGAGGTGCGGGAATGTCTGTACTCATGGAATGTGGATGTGTTCGAAGGTCTGTATTCAGCCTGTGGAGGTGTAGGAATGTCTGTACTCAGGGAGTGTGGAGGTGTGGGAAGGTGTTTACTCAGGGAGTGTGGCGGTGCGGAAGGTCTGTACTCGGACAGTGGAGGTGTGTGATCGTCTGTACTCAGGGAGTGTGGAGGTGTGGAAGGTCCGTACTCAGGGAGTGTGGGTGTGGGAAGGTCTGTACTCAGGGAGTGTGGAGGTGCGGGAATGTCTGTACTCATGGAATGTGGATGTGTGGGAAGGTCTGTATTCAGAGTGTGGAGTTGTAGGAATGTCTGTACTCAGGGAGTGTGGAGGTACGGGAATGCCTGTACTCATGGAATGTGGATGTGTTCGAAGGTCTGTACTCGGACTGTGGAGGTGTGTGATCGTCTGTTCTCAGGGAGTGTGGAGGTGTGGAAGGTCTACTCGCAGTGTGGAGGTGTGGGAAGGTCTGTATTTGGAGTGTGGAGGTGAGGAAGGTCTGTACTCGGAGTGTGGAGGTGAGGAAGGTTTGTACTTGGACAGTGGAGGTGTGCGAATGTCTGTACTTGGACTGTGGAGGTGCGTGAAGGTACTTAGGGAGTGTGGAGGTGTGGAAGGTCTAGTCGCAGTGTGGAGTTGTAGGAATGTCTGTACTCAGGGAGTGTGGAGGTGCGGGAATGTCTGTACTCATGGAATGTGGATGTGTTCGAAGGTCTGTATTCAGACTGTGGAGGTGTAGGAATGTCTGTACTCAGGGAGTGTGGAGGTGTGGGAAGGTCTTTAGTCAGGGAGTGTGGCGGTGCGGAAGGTCTGTACTCGGAGTGTGGAGGTGTGGAAGGTCTGTACTCAGGGAGTGTGGAGGTGTGGTAAGGTCTGTATTTGGAGTGTGGACGTGCGGAAGGTCACTCAGGGATGTGGAAGTGTGGGAAGTTCTGTACTCGGTGTGTGGAGGTGTGGGAAGGTCTGTACTCGGACTGTGGAGGTGCGTGAAGGTCTGTACTCAGGGAGTGTGGAGGTGTGGAAGGTCTACTCGCAGTGTGGAGGTGTGGGAAGGTCTGTATTTGGAGTGTGGAGGTGAGGAAGGTCTGTACTCGGAGTGTGGAGGTGAGGAAGGTTTGTACTTGGACAGTGGAGGTGTGGGAATGTCTGCACTCGGACTGTGGAGGTGCGTGAAGGTCTGTACTTAGGGAGTGTGGAGGTGTGGAAGGTCTACTCGCAGTGTGGAGTTGTAGGAATGTCTGTACTCAGGGAGTGTGGAGGTGCGTGAAGGTCTGTACTCAGGGAGTGTGGAGGTGTGGAAGGTCTACTCGCAGTGTGGAGGTGTGGGAAGGTCTGTATTCAGAGTGTGGAAATGCGGGAAAGTTTGTACTCTGGGATGCGGAGGTGTAGGAAGGTTTGTACTCGGAGTGTGGAGGTGTGGAAGGTCTGTACTCAGCAGTGTGGAGGTGTGGGAAGATCTGTATTCGGAGTGTGGAAATGCCTGAAAGTCTGTACTCAGGGAGTGCGGAGGTGTAGGAAGGTTTGTACTCGGAGCGTGGATGTGTGGAAGGTCTGTACTCCGGAGTGTGGAGATGCGGAAGGTCTGTACTCAGGGATTGTGGAGGTGTGGAAGGTCTGTACTTGGAGTGTGGAGGTGTTGAAGGTCTGTATTTGGAGTGTGGAGGTGTGGAAGGTCTGTACAGTGAGTGTGGTGGTGCGGGAAGATCAGACTCAGGGAGTGTGGAGGTGCAGGAAGGTCTGTACTTGGAGTGTGGAGGTGTGGGAAGGTCTGTACTCAGTGTGGAGGTGTGGAAGGTCTGTACTCAGGGTGTGTGAAGGTGTGGAATGTCTGTACTCAGGGAGGTGTGGAGGTGCGGAAGGTCTGTACTCGGAGTGTGGGGGTGCGGAAGGTCTGTACTCGGAGTGTGTAGGTGTGGGAAGGTCTGTACTCGGAGTGAGGAGGTGTCGAAGGTCTGTACTCGGACTGTGGAGGTGTGCATGGTTTGTACTTGGAGTGCGGAGGTGAGGAAGGTCTGTTCTCAGGTACTGTGGAGGTGTGAAAGATCTGTACTCAGGGAGTGTGGAGGTGTGGAAGGTCTGTACTCGGAGTGTGGTGGTGTGGAAGGTCTGTATTTGGAGTGTGGAGGTGCGGAAGGTCTGTACTCAGGGACTGTTGAGGTGTGGGAAGGTCTGTACTCAGAGTGTGGACGTGTGGAAGGTCTGTACTCGGAGTGTGGAGGTGAGTAAGGTCTGTTTTCAGGTACTGTGGAGGTGTGGAAGATCTGTACTCGGAGTGTGGAGGTGTGGAAGGTCTGTACTCGGAGTGTGGAGGAGTGGGAAGGTCTGTACTCAGGGAGTGTGGGTGTGGGAAGGTCTGTACTCAGGGAGTGTGGAGGTGCGGGAATGTCTGTACTCATGGAATGTGGATGTGTGGGAAGGTCTGTATTCAGAGTGTGGAGTTGTAGGAATGTCTGTACTCAGGGAGTGTGGAGGTGCGGGAATGTCTGTACTCATGGAATGTGGATGTGTTCGAAGGTCTGTATTCAGCCTGTGGAGGTGTAGGAATGTCTGTACTCAGGGAGTGTGGAGGTGTGGGAAGGTGTTTACTCAGGGAGTGTGGCGGTGCGGAAGGTCTGTACTCGGACAGTGGAGGTGTGTGATCGTCTGTACTCAGGGAGTGTGGAGGTGTGGAAGGTCCGTACTCAGGGAGTGTGGGTGTGGGAAGGTCTGTACTCAGGGAGTGTGGAGGTGCGGGAATGTCTGTACTCATGGAATGTGGATGTGTGGGAAGGTCTGTATTCAGAGTGTGGAGTTGTAGGAATGTCTGTACTCAGGGAGTGTGGAGGTACGGGAATGCCTGTACTCATGGAATGTGGATGTGTTCGAAGGTCTGTACTCGGACTGTGGAGGTGTGTGATCGTCTGTTCTCAGGGAGTGTGGAGGTGTGGAAGGTCTACTCGCAGTGTGGAGGTGTGGGAAGGTCTGTATTTGGAGTGTGGAGGTGAGGAAGGTCTGTACTCGGAGTGTGGAGGTGAGGAAGGTTTGTACTTGGACAGTGGAGGTGTGCGAATGTCTGTACTTGGACTGTGGAGGTGCGTGAAGGTACTTAGGGAGTGTGGATGTGTGGAAGGTCTAGTCGCAGTGTGGAGTTGTAGGAATGTCTGTACTCAGGGAGTGTGGAGGTGCGGGAATGTCTGTACTCATGGAATGTGGATGTGTTCGAAGGTCTGTATTCAGACTGTGGAGGTGTAGGAATGTCTGTACTCAGGGAGTGTGGAGGTGTGGGAAGGTCTTTAGTCAGGGAGGTGTGGAGGTGCGGAAGGTCTGTACTCGGAGTGTGGAGGTGCGGAAGGTCTGTACTCGGAGTGTGTAGGTGTGGGAAGGTCTGTACTCGGAGTGAGGAGGTGTCGAAGGTCTGTACTCGGACTGTGGAGGTGTGCATGGTTTGTACTTGGAGTGCGGAGGTGAGGAAGGTCTGTTCTCAGGTACTGTGGAGGTGTGAAAGATCTGTACTCAGGGAGTGTGGAGGTGTGGAAGGTCTGTACTCGGAGTGTGGTGGTGTGGAAGGTCTGTATTTGGAGTGTGGAGGTGCGGAAGGTCTGTACTCAGGGACTGTTGAGGTGTGGGAAGGTCTGTACTCAGAGTGTGGACGTGTGGAAGGTCTGTACTCGGAGTGTGGAGGTGAGTAAGGTCTGTTTTCAGGTACTGTGGAGGTGTGGAAGATCTGTACTCGGAGTGTGGAGGTGTGGAAGGTCTGTACTCGGAGTGTGGAGGAGTGGGAAGGTCTGTACTCAGGGAGTGTGGGTGTGGGAAGGTCTGTACTCAGGGAGTGTGGAGGTGCGGGAATGTCTGTACTCATGGAATGTGGATGTGTGGGAAGGTCTGTATTCAGAGTGTGGAGTTGTAGGAATGTCTGTACTCAGGGAGTGTGGAGGTGCGGGAATGTCTGTACTCATGGAATGTGGATGTGTTCGAAGGTCTGTATTCAGCCTGTGGAGGTGTAGGAATGTCTGTACTCAGGGAGTGTGGAGGTGTGGGAAGGTGTTTACTCAGGGAGTGTGGCGGTGCGGAAGGTCTGTACTCGGACAGTGGAGGTGTGTGATCGTCTGTACTCAGGGAGTGTGGAGGTGTGGAAGGTCCGTACTCAGGGAGTGTGGGTGTGGGAAGGTCTGTACTCAGGGAGTGTGGAGGTGCGGGAATGTCTGTACTCATGGAATGTGGATGTGTGGGAAGGTCTGTATTCAGAGTGTGGAGTTGTAGGAATGTCTGTACTCAGGGAGTGTGGAGGTACGGGAATGCCTGTACTCATGGAATGTGGATGTGTTCGAAGGTCTGTACTCGGACTGTGGAGGTGTGTGATCGTCTGTTCTCAGGGAGTGTGGAGGTGTGGAAGGTCTACTCGCAGTGTGGAGGTGTGGGAAGGTCTGTATTTGGAGTGTGGAGGTGAGGAAGGTCTGTACTCGGAGTGTGGAGGTGAGGAAGGTTTGTACTTGGACAGTGGAGGTGTGCGAATGTCTGTACTTGGACTGTGGAGGTGCGTGAAGGTACTTAGGGAGTGTGGAGGTGTGGAAGGTCTAGTCGCAGTGTGGAGTTGTAGGAATGTCTGTACTCAGGGAGTGTGGAGGTGCGGGAATGTCTGTACTCATGGAATGTGGATGTGCTCGAAGGTCTGTATTCAGACTGTGGAGGTGTAGGAATGTCTGTACTCAGGGAGTGTGGAGGTGTGGGAAGGTCTGTATTTGGAGTGTGGACGTGCGGAAGGTCACTCAGGGATGTGGAGGTGTGGGAAGTTCTGTACTCGGTGTGTGGAGGTGTGGGAAGGTCTGTACTCGGACTGTGGAGGTGCGTGAAGGTCTGTACTCAGGGAGTGTGGAGGTGTGGAAGGTCTACTCGCAGTGTGGAGGTGTGGGAAGGTCTGTATTTGGAGTGTGGAGGTGAGGAAGGTCTGTACTCGGAGTGTGGAGGTGAGGAAGGTTTGTACTTGGACAGTGGAGGTGTGGGAATGTCTGCACTCGGACTGTGGAGGTGCGTGAAGGTCTGTACTTAGGGAGTGTGGAGGTGTGGAAGGTCTACTCGCAGTGTGGAGTTGTAGGAATGTCTGTACTCAGGGAGTGTGGAGGTGCGTGAAGGTCTGTACTCAGGGAGTGTGGAGGTGTGGAAGGTCTACTCGCAGTGTGGAGGTGTGGGAAGGTCTGTATTCAGAGTGTGGAAATGCGGGAAAGTTTGTACTCTGGGATGCGGAGGTGTAGGAAGGTTTGTACTCGGAGTGTGGAGGTGTGGAAGGTCTGTACTCAGCAGTGTGGAGGTGCGGAAGGTCTGTACTCAAGGGGTGTGGAGGTGCGGAAAGTCTGTACTCAGCAAGTGTGGAGGTGAGGAAAGGTCTGTACTCGGATTGTGGAGGTGTGGAAGGTCTGTACTCAGGGAGTGTAGAGGTACGGGGCGGTCTGTATTCGGAGTGTGGAGGTGTGGGAAGGTCTGTATTCGGAGTGAGGAGGTGTGGAAGGTCTGTACTTGGACTGTGGAAGTGTGCAAGGTTTGTACTTGGAGTGCGGAGGTGAGGAAGGTCAGTTCTCAGGGACTGTGGAGATGTGGAAGATCTGTACTCAGGGAGTGTGGAGGTGTGGAAGGTCTGTACTCAGGGTGTGTGAAGGTGTGGAAGGTCTGTACTCAGGGAGGTGTGGAGGTCCGGAAGGTCTGTACTCGGAGTGTGGAGGTGCGGAAGGTCTGTACTCGGAGTGTGGAGGTGTGGGAAGGTCTGTACTCGGAGTGAGGAGGTGTCGAAGGTCTGTGCTCGGACTGTGGAGGTGTGCATGGTTTGTACTTGGAGTGCGGAGGTGAGGAAGGTCTGTTCTCAGGTACTGTGGAGGTGTGAAAGATCTGTACTCAGGGAGTGTGGAGGTGTGGAAGGTCTGTACTCGGAGTGCGAAGGTGTGGAAGGTCTGTATTTGGAGTGTGGTGGTGCGGAAGGTCTGTACTCAGGGACTGTGGAGGTGTGGGAAGGTCTGTACTCGGAGTGTGGACGTGTGGAAGGTCTGTACTCAGGGAGTGTGGAGGTGCGAAAGGTCTGTACTCGGAGTGTGGAGGTGTGGGAAGGTCAGTACTCGGACTGTGGAGGTGTGGAAGGTCTGTACTCGGAGTGTGGAGGTGAGTAAGGTCTGTTTTCAGGTACTGTGGAGGTGTGGAAGATCTGTACTCGGAGTGTGGAGGTGTGGAAGGTCTGTACTCGGAGTGTGGAGGAGTGGGAAGGTCTGTACTCAGGGAGTGTGGGTGTGGGAAGGTCTGTACTCAGGGAGTGTGGAGGTGCGGGAATGTCTGTACTCATGGAATGTGGATGTGTGGGAAGGTCTGTATTCAGAGTGTGGAGTTGTAGGAATGTCTGTACTCAGGGAGTGTGGAGGTGCGGGAATGTCTGTACTCATGGAATGTGGATGTGTTCGAAGGTCTGTATTCAGACTGTGGAGGTGTAGGAATGTCTGTACTCAGGGAGTGTGGAGGTGTGGGAAGGTGTTTACTCAGGGAGTGTGGCGGTGCGGAAGGTCTGTACTCGGACTGTGGAGGTGTGTGATCGTCTGTACTCAGGGAGTGTGGAGGTGTGGAAGGTCCGTACTCAGGGAGTGTGGGTGTGGGAAGGTCTGTACTCTGGGAGTGTGGAGGTGCGGGAATGTCTGTACTCATGGAATGTGGATGTGTGGGAATGTCTGTATTCAGAGTGTGGAGTTGTAGGAATGTCTGTACTCAGGGAGTGTGGAGGTACGGGAATGTCTGTACTCATGGAATGTGGATGTGTTCGAAGGTCTGTATTCGGAGTGTGGAAATGCGGGAAAGTCTGTATTGAGGGAGTGCGGAGGTATAGGAAGGTTTGTACTCGGAGTGTGGATTTGTGGAACGTCTGTACTTGGAGTGTGGAGGTGTGGAAGGTCTGTACTCAGGGAGTGTGGAGGTGTGGGAAGGTCTGTACTCAGGGAGTGTGGAGGTGCGGAAGGTCTGTACTCGGAGTGTGGAGGTGTGGAAGGTCTGTACTCAGGGAGTGTGGAGGTGTGGGAAGGTCTGTATTTGGAGTGTGGAGGTGCGGAAGGTCTGTACTCAGGAACTGTGGAGGTGTGGGAAGGTCTGTACTCAGAGTGTGGAGGTGCGGAAGGTCTGTACTCAGGCAGTGTGGATGTGTGGGAAGGTCTGTACTCAGAGTGTGGAGGTGTGGGAATGTCTGTACTCGGAGTGTGGAGGTATTGGAAGGTCTGTACTCGGACTGTGGAGGTGTGGAAGCTCTGTACTCGGAGTGTGGAGTTGTGGGAAGGTCTGTATTTGGAGTGTGGAGGTGCGGAAGGTCTGTACTCAGGGATGTAAAGGTGTGGGAAGGACTGTGCTCAGGGAGTGTGGAGGTGTGGAAGGTCTGTACTCGGAGTGTGGAGGTGCGGAAGGTCTGTATTTAGTGAGTGTAGAGGTGTGGGAAGGTCTGTATTCGGAGTGTGGAGGTGACGAAGGTCTGTACTCGGAGTGTGGAGGTGAGGAAGGTCTGTACTTGGACAGTGGAGGTGTGGGAATGTCTGTACTCGGATTGTGGAGGTGCGTGAAGGTCTGTACTTAGGGAGTGTGGAGGTGTGGAAGGTCTACTCGCAGTGTGGAGGTGTGGGAAGGTCTGTATTCAGAGTGTGGAAATGCGGGAAAGTCTGTAGTCAGGGAGTGCGGAGGTGTAGGAAGGTTTGAACTCGAAGTGTGGAGGTATGGAAGGTCTGTACTCAGGAGTGCGGAGGTGCGGAAGGTCTGTACTCGGAGTGTGGAGGTGTGCAAGGTCTGCACTCAGGGAGTGTGGAGGTGTGGAAGGTCTGTACTTGGAGTGTGGAGGTGTGGAAGGTCTGTATTTGGAGTGTGGAGGTGCAGAAGGTCTGTACTCAGGGTCTGTGGAGGTTTAGGAATGTCTGTACTCAGAGTGTGGAGGTGTGGAAGGTCTGTACTCTGAGTGTGGAGGTGCGGGAAGATCAGACTCGGAGTGTGGAGGTGCAGGAAGGTCTGTACTCGGAGTGTGGAGGTGTGGGAAGGTTTGTACTCAGGGAGTGTGGAGGTGCAAGGAGATCTGTACTCGGAGTGTGGAGGTGTGGAAGGTCCGTACTCAGGGAGTGTGGGTGTGGGAAGGTCTGTACTCAGGGAGTGTGGAGGTGCGGGAATGTCTGTACTCATGGAATGTGGATGTGTGGGAAGGTCTGTATTCAGAGTGTGGAGTTGTAGGAATGTCTGTACTCAGGGAGTGTGGAGGTGTGGGAAGGTCTTTACTCAGGGAGTGTGGCGGTGCGGAAGGTCTGTACTCGGACTGTGGAGGTGTGTGATCGTCTGTTCTCAGGGAGTGTGGAGGTGTGGAAGGTCTACTCGCAGTGTGGAGGTGTGGGAAGGTCTGTATTTGGAGTGTGGAGGTGAGGAAGGTCTGTACTCGGAGTGTGGAGGTGAGGAAGGTTTGTACTTGGACAGTGGAGGTGTGCGAATGTCTGTACTTGGACTGTGGAGGTGCGTGAAGGTACTTAGGGAGTGTGGAGGTGTGGAAGGTCTACTCGCAGTGTGGAGTTGTAGGAATGTCTGTACTCAGGGAGTGTGGAGGTGCGGGAATGTCTGTACTCATGGAATGTGGATGTGTTCGAAGGTCTGTATTCAGACTGTGGAGGTGTAGGAATGTCTGTACTCAGGGAGTGTGGAGGTGTGGGAAGGTCTTTAGTCAGGGAGTGTGGCGGTGCGGAAGGTCTGTACTCGGAGTGTGGAGGTGTGGAAGGTCTGTACTCAGGGAGTGTGGAGGTGTGGTAAGGTCTGTATTTGGAGTGTGGAGGTGCGGAAGGTCTGTACTCAGGGATGTGGAGGTGTGGGAAGTTCTGTACTCGGAGTGTGGAGGTGTGGGAAGGTCTGTATTTGGAGTGTGGAGGTGCGGAAGGTCTGTACTCAGGGATTGTGGAGGTGTGTGACGGTTTGTACTCGGTGTGTGGAGGTGTGGGAAGGTCTGTACTCGGACTGTGGAGGTGTGGGAAGGTCTGTACTCGGACTGTGGAGGTGCGTGAAGGTCTGTACTCAGGGAGTGTGGAGGTGTGGAAGGTCTACTCGCAGTGTGGAGGTGTGGGAAGGTCTGTACTCGGAGTGTGGAGGTGCGGAAGGTCTGTACTCGGAGTGTGGAGGTGTGGGAAGGTCTGTAGTCGGAGTGAGGAGGTGTCGAAGGTCTGTACTCGGACTGTGGAGGTGTGCATGGTTTGTACTTGGAGTGCGGAGGTGAGGAAGGTCTGTTCTCAGGTACTGTGGAGGTGTGAAAGATCTGTACTCAGGGAGTGTGGAGGTGTGGAAGGTCTGTACTCGGAGTGCGAAGGTGTGGAAGGTCTGTATTTGGAGTGTGGAGGTGCGGAAGGTCTGTACTCAGGGACTGTGGAGGTGTGGGAAGGTCTGTACTCGGAGTGTGGACGTGTGGAAGGTCTGTACTCAGGGAGTGTGGAGGTGCGAAAGGTCTGTACTCGGAGTGTGGAGGTGTGGGAAGGTCTGTACTCGGACTGTGGAGGTGTGGAAGGTCTGTACTCGGAGTGTGGAGGTGTGGAAGGTCTGTACTCGGAGTGTGGAGGAGTGGGAAGGTCTGTACTCAGGGAGTGTGGGTGTGGGAAGGTCTGTACTCAGGGAGTGTGGAGGTGCGGGAATGTCTGTACTCATGGAATGTGGATGTGTGGGAAGGTCTGTATTCAGAGTGTGGAGTTGTAGGAATGTCTGTACTCAGGGAGTGTGGAGGTGCGGGAATGTCTGTACTCATGGAATGTGGATGTGTTCGAAGGTCTGTATTCAGACTGTGGAGGTGTAGGAATGTCTGTACTCAGGGAGTGTGGAGGTGTGGGAAGGTGTTTACTCAGGGAGTGTGGCGGTGCGGAAGGTCTGTACTCGGACTGTGGAGGTGTGTGATCGTCTGTACTCAGGGAGTGTGGAGGTGTGGAAGGTCCGTACTCAGGGAGTGTGGGTGTGGGAAGGTCTGTACTCTGGGAGTGTGGAGGTGCGGGAATGTCTGTACTCATGGAATGTGGATGTGTGGGAATGTCTGTATTCAGAGTGTGGAGTTGTAGGAATGTCTGTACTCAGGGAGTGTGGAGGTACGGGAATGTCTGTACTCATGGAATGTGGATGTGTTCGAAGGTCTGTATTCGGAGTGTGGAAATGCGGGAAAGTCTGTATTGAGGGAGTGCGGAGGTATAGGAAGGTTTGTACTCGGAGTGTGGATTTGTGGAACGTCTGTACTTGGAGTGTGGAGGTGTGGAAGGTCTGTACTCAGGGAGTGTGGAGGTGTGGGAAGGTCTGTACTCAGGGAGTGTGGAGGTGCGGAAGGTCTGTACTCGGAGTGTGGAGGTGTGGAAGGTCTGTACTCAGGGAGTGTGGAGGTGTGGGAAGGTCTGTATTTGGAGTGTGGAGGTGCGGAAGGTCTGTACTCAGGAACTGTGGAGGTGTGGGAAGGTCTGTACTCAGAGTGTGGAGGTGCGGAAGGTCTGTACTCAGGCAGTGTGGATGTGTGGGAAGGTCTGTACTCAGAGTGTGGAGGTGTGGGAATGTCTGTACTCGGAGTGTGGAGGTATTGGAAGGTCTGTACTCGGACTGTGGAGGTGTGGAAGCTCTGTACTCGGAGTGTGGAGTTGTGGGAAGGTCTGTATTTGGAGTGTGGAGGTGCGGAAGGTCTGTACTCAGGGATGTAAAGGTGTGGGAAGGACTGTGCTCAGGGAGTGTGGAGGTGTGGAAGGTCTGTACTCGGAGTGTGGAGGTGCGGAAGGTCTGTATTTAGTGAGTGTGGAGGTGTGGGAAGGTCTGTATTCGGAGTGTGGAGGTGACGAAGGTCTGTACTCGGAGTGTGGAGGTGAGGAAGGTCTGTACTTGGACAGTGGAGGTGTGGGAATGTCTGTACTCGGATTGTGGAGGTGCGTGAAGGTCTGTACTTAGGGAGTGTGGAAGTGTGGAAGGTCTACTCGCAGTGTGGAGGTGTGGGAAGGTCTGTATTCGGAGTGTGGAAATGCCTGAAAGTCTGTACTCAGGGAGTGCGGAGGTGTAGGAAGGTTTGTACTCGGAGCGTGGAGGTGTGGAAGGTCTGTACTCCGGAGTGTGGAGATGCGGAAGGTCTGTACTCAGGGATTGTGGAGGTGTGGAAGGTCTGTACTTGGAGTCTGGAGGTGTGGAAGGTCTGTATTTGGAGTGTGGAGGTGTGGAAGGTCTGTACACTGAGTGTGGAGGTGCGGGAAGATCAGACTCAGGGAGTGTGGAGGTGCAGGAAGGTCTGTACTCGGAGTGTGGAGGTGCGGAAGGTCTGTACTTACTGAGTGTGGAGGTGTGGGAAGGTCTGTATTCGGATTGTGGAGGTGAGGAACGTCTGTAATTGGACAGTGGAGGTGTGGGAATGTTTGTACTCGGAATGTGGAGGTGCGTCAACATCTGTACTTAGGGAGTGTGGAGGTGTGGAATGTCTACTCGCAGTGTGGAGGTGTGGGAAGGTCTGCATTCGGAGTGTGGAAATGCCTGAAAGTCCGTAGTCAGGGAGTGCGGAGGTGTAGGAAGGTTTGTACTTGGTGTGTGGAGGTATATAAGGTCTGTACTCAGGAGTGTGGAGGTGTGGAAGGTCTGTACTCGGAGTGTGGAGGTGCGGAAGGTCTGAACCCAGGGAGTGTGGAGGTGTGGAAGGTCTGTACTCAGGGAGTGTGGACGTGAGGGAAGGTCTGTACTCGGAGTGTGGAGGTGCTGGAATGTCTTTACTCATGGAATGTGGGTGTGTGGGAAGGTCTGTATTCAAAGTGTGGAGGTGTAGGAATGTCTGTACTCAGGGAGTGTGGCGGTGCGGAAGGACTGAACTCGGAGTGTGGAGGTGTGGAAGGTCTGTACTCGGACTGTGGAGCTGTGGGAAGGTCTGTACTCGGAGTGTGGAGGTGTTGAAGGTCTGTACTCAGGGAGTGTGGAGATGTGGGAAGTTCTGTACTCGGAGTGTGGAGGTGTGGGAAGGTCTGTATTTGGAGTGTGGAGGTGCGGAAGGTCTGTACTCAGGGATTGTGGAGGTGTGGGACGATTTGTACTCGGTGTGTGGAGGTGTGGGAAGGTCTGTACTCGGACTGTGGAGGTGTGGGAAGGTCTGTACTCGGACTGTGGAGGTGCGTGAAGGTCTGTACTCAGAGTGTGGAGGTGTGGAAGGTCTACTCGCAGTGTGGAGGTGTGGGAAGGTCTGTATTCAGAGTGTGGAAATGCGGGAAAGTCTGTAGTCAGGGAGTGCGGAGGTGTAGGAAGGTTTGAACTCGAAGTGTGGAGGTATGGAAGGTCTGTACTCAGGAGTGCGGAGGTGCGGAAGGTCTGTACTCGGAGTGTGGAGGTGTGCAAGGTCTGCACTCAGGGAGTGTGGAGGTGTGGAAGGTCTGTACTTGGAGTGTGGAGGTGTGGAAGGTCTGTATTTGGAGTGTGGAGGTGCAGAAGGTCTGTACTCAGGGTCTGTGGAGGTTTAGGAATGTCTGTACTCAGAGTGTGGAGGTGTGGAAGGTCTGTACTCTGAGTGTGGAGGTGCGGGAAGATCAGACTCGGAGTGTGGAGGTGCAGGAAGGTCTGTACTCGGAGTGTGGAGGTGTGGGAAGGTTTGTACTCAGGGAGTGTGGAGGTGCAAGGAGATCTGTACTCGGAGTGTGGAGGTGTGGAAGGTCCGTACTCAGGGAGTGTGGGTGTGGGAAGGTCTGTACTCAGGGAGTGTGGAGGTGCGGGAATGTCTGTACTCATGGAATGTGGATGTGTGGGAAGGTCTGTATTCAGAGTGTGGAGTTGTAGGAATGTCTGTACTCAGGGAGTGTGGAGGTGTGGGAAGGTCTTTACTCAGGGAGTGTGGCGGTGCGGAAGGTCTGTACTCGGACTGTGGAGGTGTGTGATCGTCTGTTCTCAGGGAGTGTGGAGGTGTGGAAGGTCTACTCGCAGTGTGGAGGTGTGGGAAGGTCTGTATTTGGAGTGTGGAGGTGAGGAAGGTCTGTACTCGGAGTGTGGAGGTGAGGAAGGTTTGTACTTGGACAGTGGAGGTGTGCGAATGTCTGTACTTGGACTGTGGAGGTGCGTGAAGGTACTTAGGGAGTGTGGAGGTGTGGAAGGTCTACTCGCAGTGTGGAGTTGTAGGAATGTCTGTACTCAGGGAGTGTGGAGGTGCGGGAATGTCTGTACTCATGGAATGTGGATGTGTTCGAAGGTCTGTATTCAGACTGTGGAGGTGTAGGAATGTCTGTACTCAGGGAGTGTGGAGGTGTGGGAAGGTCTTTAGTCAGGGAGTGTGGCGGTGCGGAAGGTCTGTACTCGGAGTGTGGAGGTGTGGAAGGTCTGTACTCAGGGAGTGTGGAGGTGTGGTAAGGTCTGTATTTGGAGTGTGGAGGTGCGGAAGGTCTGTACTCAGGGATGTGGAGGTGTGGGAAGTTCTGTACTCGGAGTGTGGAGGTGTGGAAGGTCTGTATTTGGAGTGTGGAGGTGCGGAAGGTCTGTACTCAGGGATTGTGGAGGTGTGTGACGGTTTGTACTCGGTGTGTGGAGGTGTGGGAAGGTCTGTACTCGGACTGTGGAGGTGTGGGAAGGTCTGTACTCGGACTGTGGAGGTGCGTGAAGGTCTGTACTCAGGGAGTGTGGAGGTGTGGAAGGTCTACTCGCAGTGTGGAGGTGTGGGAAGGTCTGTATTTGGAGTGTGGAGGTGAGGAAGGTCTGTACTCGGAGTGTGGAGGTGAGGAAGGTTTGTACTTGGACAGTGGAGGTGTGGGAATGTCTGTACTCGGACTGTGGAGGTGCGTGAAGGTCTGTACTTAGGGAGTGTGGAGGTGTGGAAGGTCTACTCGCAGTGTGGAGTTGTAGGAATGTCTGTACTCAGGGAGTGTGGAGGTGCGTGAAGGTCTGTACTCAGGGAGTGTGGAGGTGTGGAAGGTCTACTCGCAGTGTGGAGGTGTGGGAAGGTCTGTATTCAGAGTGTGGAAATGCGGGAAAGTTTGTACTCTGGGATGCGGAGGTGTAGGAAGGTTTGTACTCGGAGTGTGGAGGTGTGGAAGGTCTGTACTCAGCAGTGTGGAGGTGCGGAAGGTCTGTACTTAAGGGGTGTGGAGGTGCGGAAAGTCTGTACTCAGCGAGTGTGGAGGTGAGGAAAGGTCTGTACTCGGATTGTGGAGGTGTGGAAGGTCTGTACTCAGGGAGCGTAGAGGTACGGGGTGGTCTGTATTCGGAGTGTGGAGGTGTGGGAAGGTCTGTATTCGGAGTGAGGAGGTGTCGAAGGTCTGTACTTGGACTGTGGAGGTGTGCAAGGTTTGTACTTGGAGTGCGGAGGTGAGGAAGGTCAGTTCTCAGGGACTGTGGAGATGTGGAAGATCTGTACTCAGGGAGTGTGGAGGTGTGGAAGGTCTGTACTCGGAGTGTGGAGGTGTGGGAAGGTCTGTACTCAGTGTGGAGGTGTGGAAGGTCTGTACTCAGGGTGTGTGAAGGTGTGGAAGGTCTGTACTCGGAGTGTGGAGGTGTGGGAAGGTCTGTATTTGGAGTGTGGAGGTGCGGAAGGTCTGTACTCAGGGATTGTGGAGGTGTGTGACGGTTTGTACTCGGTGTGTGGAGGTGTGGGAAGGTCTGTACTCGGACTGTGGAGGTGTGGGAAGGTCTGTACTCGGACTGTGGAGGTGCGTGAAGGTCTGTACTCAGGGAGTGTGGAGGTGTGGAAGGTCTACTCGCAGTGTGGAGGTGTGGGAAGGTCTGTACTCGGAGTGTGGAGGTGCGGAAGGTCTGTACCCGGAGTGTGGAGGTGTGGGAAGGTCTGTAGTCGGAGTGAGGAGGTGTCGAAGGTCTGTACTCGGACTGTGGAGGTGTGCATGGTTTGTACTTGGAGTGCGGAGGTGAGGAAGGTCTGTTCTCAGGTACTGTGGAGGTGTGAAAGATCTGTACTCAGGGAGTGTGGAGGTGTGGAAGGTCTGTACTCGGAGTGCGAAGGTGTGGAAGGTCTGTATTTGGAGTGTGGAGGTGCGGAAGGTCTGTACTCAGGGACTGTGGAGGTGTGGGAAGGTCTGTACTCGGAGTGTGGACGTGTGGAAGGTCTGTACTCAGGGAGTGTGGAGGTGCGAAAGGTCTGTACTCGGAGTGTGGAGGTGTGGGAAGGTCTGTACTCGGACTGTGGAGGTGTGGAAGGTCTGTACTCGGAGTGTGGAGGTGTGGAAGGTCTGTACTCGGAGTGTGGAGGAGTGGGAAGGTCTGTACTCAGGGAGTGTGGGTGTGGGAAGGTCTGTACTCAGGAGTGTGGAGGTGCGGGAATGTCTGTACTCATGGAATGTGGATGGTGTGGGAAGGTCTGTATTCAGAGTGTGGAGTTGTAGGAATGTCTGTACTCAGGGAGTGTGGAGGTGCGGGAATGTCTGTACTCATGGAATGTGGATGTGTTCGAAGGTCTGTATTCAGACTGTGGAGGTGTAGGAATGTCTGTACTCAGGGAGTGTGGAGGTGTGGGAAGGTGTTTACTCAGGGAGTGTGCGGTGCGGAAGGTCTGTACTCGGACTGTGGAGGTGTGTGATCGTCTGTACTCAGGGAGTGTGGAGGTGTGGAAGGTCCGTACTCAGGGAGTGTGGGTGTGGGAAGGTCTGTACTCTGGGAGTGTGGAGGTGCGGGAATGTCTGTACTCATGGAATGTGGATGTGTGGGAATGTCTGTATTCAGAGTGTGGAGTTGTAGGAATGTCTGTACTCAGGGAGTGTGGAGGTACGGGAATGTCTGTACTCATGGAATGTGGATGTGTTCGAAGGTCTGTATTCGGAGTGTGGAAATGCGGGGAAAGTCTGTATTGAGGGAGTGCGGAGGTATAGGAAGGTTTGTACTCGGAGTGTGGATTTGTGGAACGTCTGTACTTGGAGTGTGGAGGTGTGGAAGGTCTGTACTCAGGGAGTGTGGAGGTGTGGGAAGGTCTGTACTCAGGGAGTGTGGAGGTGCGGAAGGTCTGTACTCGGAGTGTGGAGGTGTGGAAGGTCTGTACTCAGGGAGTGTGGAGGTGTGGGAAGGTCTGTATTTGGGAGTGTGGAGGTGCGGAAGGTCTGTACTCAGGAACTGTGGAGGTGTGGGAAGGTCTGTACTCAGAAGTGTGGAGGTGCGGAAGGTCTGTACTCAGGCAGTGTGATGTGTGGGAAGGTCTGTACTCAGAGTGTGGAGGGTGTGGGAATGTCTGTACTCGGAGTGTGGAGGTATTGGAAGGTCTGTACTCGGACTGTGGAGGTGTGGAAGCTCTGTACTCGGAGTGTGGAGTGTGGGAAGGTCTGTATTTGGAGTGTGGAGGTGCGGAAGGTCTGTACTCAGGGATGTAAAGGTGTGGGAAGGACTGTGCTCAGGGAGTGTGGAGGTGTGGAAGGTCTGTACTCGGAGTGTGGAGGTGCGGAAGGTCTGTATTTAGTGAGTGTGGAGGTGTGGGAAGGTCTGTATTCGGAGTGTGGAGGTGACGAAGGTCTGTACTCGGAGTGTGGAGGTGAGGAAGGTCTGTACTTGGACAGTGGAGGTGTGGGAATGTCTGTACTCGGATTGTGGAGGTGCGTGAAGGTCTGTACTTAGGGAGTGTGGAGGTGTGGAAGGTCTACTCGCAGTGTGGAGGTGTGGAAGGTCTGTATTCGGAGTGTGGAAATGCCTGAAAGTCTGTACTCAGGGAGTGCGGAGGTGTAGGAAGGTTTGTACTCGAGCGTGGAGGTGTGGAAGGTCTGTACTCCGGAGTGTGGAGATGCGGAAGGTCTGTACTCAGGATTGTGGAGGTGTGGAAGGTCTGTACTTGGAGTCTGGAGGTGTGGAAGGTCTGTATTTGGAGTGTGGAGGTGTGGAAGGTCTGTACACTGAGTGTGGAGGTGCGGGAAGATCAGACTCAGGGAGTGTGGAGGTGCAGGAAGGTCTGTACTCGGAGTGTGGAGGTGCGGAAGGTCTGTACTTACTGAGTGTGGAGGTGTGGGGAGGTCTGTATTCGGATTGTGGAGGTGAGGAACGTCTGTAATTGGACAGTGGAGGTGTGGGAATGTTTGTACTCGGAATGTGGAGGGTGCGTCAACATCTGTACTTAGGAGTGTGGAGGTGTGGAATGTCTACTCGCAGTGTGGAGGTGTGGGAAGGTCTGCATTCGGAGTGTGGAAATGCCTGAAAGTCCGTAGTCAGGGAGTGCGGAGGTGTAGGAAGGTTTGTACTTGGTGTGTGGAGGTATATAAGGTCTGTACTCAGGAGTGTGGAGGTGTGGAAGGTCTGTACTCGGAGTGTGGAGGTGCGGAAGGTCTGAACCCAGGGAGTGTGGAGGTGTGGAAGGTCTGTACTCAGGGAGTGTGGACGTGAGGGAAGGTCTGTACTCGGAGTGTGGAGGTGCTGGAATGTCTTTACTCATGGAATGTGGGTGTGTGGGAAGGTCTGTATTCAAAGTGTGGAGGTGTAGGAATGTCTGTACTCAGGGAGTGTGGCGGTGCGGAAGGACTGAACTCGGAGTGTGGAGGTGTGGAAGGTCTGTACTCGGACTGTGGAGCTGTGGGAAGGTCTGTACTCGGAGTGTGGAGGTGTTGAAGGTCTGTACTCAGGGAGTGTGGAGATGTGGGAAGTTCTGTACTCGGAGTGTGGAGGTGTGGGAAGGTCTGTATTTGGAGTGTGGAGGTGCGGAAGGTCTGTACTCAGGGATTGTGGAGGTGTGGGACGATTTGTACTCGGTGTGTGGAGGTGTGGGAAGGTCTGTACTCGGACTGTGGAGGTGTGGGAAGGTCTGTACTCGGACTGTGGAGGTGCGTGAAGGTCTGTACTCAGAGTGTGGAGGTGTGGAAGGTCTACTCGCAGTGTGGAGGTGTGGGAAGGTCTGTATTCAGAGTGTGGAAATGCGGGAAAGTCTGTAGTCAGGGAGTGCGGAGGTGTAGGAAGGTTTGAACTCGAAGTGTGGAGGTATGGAAGGTCTGTACTCAGGAGTGCGGAGGTGCGGAAGGTCTGTACTCGGAGTGTGGAGGTGTGCAAGGTCTGCACTCAGGGAGTGTGGAGGTGTGGAAGGTCTGTACTTGGAGTGTGGAGGTGTGGAAGGTCTGTATTTGGAGTGTGGAGGTGCAGAAGGTCTGTACTCAGGGTCTGTGGAGGTTTAGGAATGTCTGTACTCAGAGTGTGGAGGTGTGGAAGGTCTGTACTCTGAGTGTGGAGGTGCGGGAAGATCAGACTCGGAGTGTGGAGGTGCAGGAAGGTCTGTACTCGGAGTGTGGAGGTGTGGGAAGGTTTGTACTCAGGGAGTGTGGAGGTGCAAGGAGATCTGTACTCGGAGTGTGGAGGTGTGGAAGGTCCGTACTCAGGGAGTGTGGGTGTGGGAAGGTCTGTACTCAGGGAGTGTGGAGGTGCGGGAATGTCTGTACTCATGGAATGTGGATGTGTGGGAAGGTCTGTATTCAGAGTGTGGAGTTGTAGGAATGTCTGTACTCAGGGAGTGTGGAGGTGTGGGAAGGTCTTTACTCAGGGAGTGTGGCGGTGCGGAAGGTCTGTACTCGGACTGTGGAGGTGTGTGATCGTCTGTTCTCAGGGAGTGTGGAGGTGTGGAAGGTCTACTCGCAGTGTGGAGGTGTGGGAAGGTCTGTATTTGGAGTGTGGAGGTGAGGAAGGTCTGTACTCGGAGTGTGGAGGTGAGGAAGGTTTGTACTTGGACAGTGGAGGTGTGCGAATGTCTGTACTTGGACTGTGGAGGTGCGTGAAGGTACTTAGGGAGTGTGGAGGTGTGGAAGGTCTACTCGCAGTGTGGAGTTGTAGGAATGTCTGTACTCAGGGAGTGTGGAGGTGCGGGAATGTCTGTACTCATGGAATGTGGATGTGTTCGAAGGTCTGTATTCAGACTGTGGAGGTGTAGGAATGTCTGTACTCAGGGAGTGTGGAGGTGTGGGAAGGTCTTTAGTCAGGGAGTGTGGCGGTGCGGAAGGTCTGTACTCGGAGTGTGGAGGTGTGGAAGGTCTGTACTCAGGGAGTGTGGAGGTGTGGTAAGGTCTGTATTTGGAGTGTGGAGGTGCGGAAGGTCTGTACTCAGGGATGTGGAGGTGTGGGAAGTTCTGTACTCGGAGTGTGGAGGTGTGGGAAGGTCTGTATTTGGAGTGTGGAGGTGCGGAAGGTCTGTACTCAGGGATTGTGGAGGTGTGTGACGGTTTGTACTCGGTGTGTGGAGGTGTGGGAAGGTCTGTACTCGGACTGTGGAGGTGTGGGAAGGTCTGTACTCGGACTGTGGAGGTGCGTGAAGGTCTGTACTCAGGGAGTGTGGAGGTGTGGAAGGTCTACTCGCAGTGTGGAGGTGTGGGAAGGTCTGTATTTGGAGTGTGGAGGTGAGGAAGGTCTGTACTCGGAGTGTGGAGGTGAGGAAGGTTTGTACTTGGACAGTGGAGGTGTGGGAATGTCTGTACTCGGACTGTGGAGGTGCGTGAAGGTCTGTACTTAGGGAGTGTGGAGGTGTGGAAGGTCTACTCGCAGTGTGGAGTTGTAGGAATGTCTGTACTCAGGGAGTGTGGAGGTGCGTGAAGGTCTGTACTCAGGGAGTGTGGAGGTGTGGAAGGTCTACTCGCAGTGTGGAGGTGTGGGAAGGTCTGTATTCAGAGTGTGGAAATGCGGGAAAGTTTGTACTCTGGGATGCGGAGGTGTAGGAAGGTTTGTACTCGGAGTGTGGAGGTGTGGAAGGTCTGTACTCAGCAGTGTGGAGGTGCGGAAGGTCTGTACTTAAGGGGTGTGGAGGTGCGGAAAGTCTGTACTCAGCGAGTGTGGAGGTGAGGAAAGGTCTGTACTCGGATTGTGGAGGTGTGGAAGGTCTGTACTCAGGGAGCGTAGAGGTACGGGGCGGTCTGTATTCGGAGTGTGGAGGTGTGGGAAGGTCTGTATTCGGAGTGAGGAGGTGTCGAAGGTCTGTACTTGGACTGTGGAGGTGTGCAAGGTTTGTACTTGGAGTGCGGAGGTGAGGAAGGTCAGTTCTCAGGGACTGTGGAGATGTGGAAGATCTGTACTCAGGGAGTGTGGAGGTGTGGAAGGTCTGTACTCGGAGTGTGGAGGTGTGGTAAGGTCTGTACTCAGTGTGGAGGTGTGGAAGGTCTGTACTCAGGGTGTGTGAAGGTGTGGAAGGTCTGTACTCAGTGAGGTGTGGAGGTGCGGAAGGTCTGTACTCGGAGTGTGGAGGTGCGGAAGGTCTGTACTCGGAGTGTGGAGGTGTGGGAAGGTCTGTACTCGGAGTGAGGAGGTGTCGAAGGTCTGTACTCGGACTGTGGAGGTGTGCATGGTTTGTACTTGGAGTGCGGAGGTGAGGAAGGTCTGTTCTCAGGTACTGTGGAGGTGTGAAAGATCTGTACTCAGGGAGTGTGGAGGTGTGGAAGGTCTGTACTCGGAGTGTGGAGCTGTGGAAGGTCTGTATTTGGAGTGTGGAGGTGCGGAAGGTCTGTACTCATGGAGTGTGGAGGTGTGGAAGGTCTGTACTCGGAGTGTGGAGGTGTGGAAGGTCTGAACTCAGGGAGTGTGGAGGTGTGGAAGGTCTGTACTCAGGGAGTGTGGAGGTGAGGGAAGGTCTGTACTCGGAGTGTGGAGGTGCGGGAATGTCTTTACTCATGGAATGTGGGTGTGTGGGAAGGTCTGTATTCAGAGTGTGGAGGTGTAGGAATGTCTGTACTCAGGGAGTGTGGAGGTGTGGGAAGGTCTTTACTCAGGGAGTGTGGCGGTGCGGAAGGACTGAACTCGGAGTGTGGAGGTGTGGAAGGTCTGTACTCGGAGTGTGGAGTTGTGGGAAGGTCTGTACTCGGAATGTGGAGGTGCGGAAGGTCTGTACTCGGAGTGTGGAGGTGAGGATGGTCTGTTCTCAGGTACTGTGGTGGTGTGGAAGGTCTGTATTCACGGAGCGTGGATTTGTGGAAAGTCTGTACTCGGAGTGTGGAGGTGCGGAAGGTCTGTACTCAGGGAGTGTGCAGGTGTGGAAGGTCTGTAGTCGGAGTGTGGAGGTGAGGGAAGGTCTGTACTCGGAGTGTGGAGGTGCGGAAGGTCTCTACTCAGGGAGTGTGGAGGTGTGGGAAGGTCTGTACTCGGAGTGTGGAGGTGCGGAACGTCTGTACTCAGGGAGTGTGGAGGTGTGGGAAGGTCTACTCGCAGTGTGGAGGTGTGGGATGGTCTGTATTCGGAGTGTGGAAATACCTGAAAGTCTGTACTCAGGGAGTGCGGAGGTGTAGGAAGGTCTGTACTCGGAGTGTGGAGGTGAGGAATGTCTGTAGTCAGGGAGTGTGGATGTGTGGGAATGTCTGTACTCAGGGAGTGTGGAGGTGTGGGAATGTCTGTACTCATGGAATGTGGATGTCTGGGAAGGTCTGTATTCAGAGTGTGGAGGTGTAGCAATGTCTGTTCTCAGGGCGTGTGGAGGTGTGGGAAGGTCTTTACTCAGGGAGTGTGGCGGTGCGGAAGGTCTGCTCGCAGTGTGGAGGTGAGGAAGGTCTGTATTTGGAGTATGGAGGTGCGGAAGGTCTGTACTCAGGGATGTGGAGGTGTGGGAAGTTCTGTACTCGGAGTGTGGAGGTGTGGGAAGGTCTGTATTTGGAGTGTGGAGGTGCGGAAGGTCTGTACTCAGGGATTGTGGAGGTGTGTGACGGTTTGCACTCGGTGTGTGGAGGTGTGGGAAGGTCTGTACTCGGACTGTGGAGGTGTGGGAAGGTCTGTACTCGGACTGTGGAGGTGCGTGAAGGTCTGTACTCAGAGAGTATGGAGGTGTGGAAGGTCTACTCGCAGTGTGGAGGTGTGGGAAGGTCTGTATTCGGAGTGTAGAAATGCCTGAAAGTCTGTACTCAGGGAGTGCGGAGGTGTAGGAAGGTTTGTACTCGGAGCGTGGAAGTGTGGAAGGTCTGTACTCAGGGAGGTGTGGAGGTGCGTAAGGTCTGTACTCGGAGTGTGGAGGTGCGGAAGGTCTGTACTCGGAGTGTGGAGGTGTGGGAAGGTCTGTACTCGGAGTGAGGAGGTGTCGAAGGTCTGTACTCGGACTGTGGAGGTGTGCATGGTTTGTACTTGGAGTGCGGAGGTGAGGAAGGTCTGTTCTCAGGTACTGTGGAGGTGTGAAAGATCTGTACTCAGGGAGTGTGGAGGTGTGGAAGGTCTGTACTCGGAGTGTGGAGCTGTGGAAGGTCTGTATTTGGAGTGTGGAGGTGCGGAAGGTCTGTACTCATGGAGTGTGGAGGTGTGGAAGGTCTGTACTCGGAGTGTGGAGGTGTGGAAGGTCTGAACTCAGGGAGTGTGGAGGTGTGGAAGGTCTGTACTCAGGGAGTGTGGAGGTGAGGGAAGGTCTGTACTCGGAGTGTGGAGGTGCGGGAATGTCTTTACTCATGGAATGTGGGTGTGTGGGAAGGTCTGTATTCAGAGTGTGGAGGTGTAGGAATGTCTGTACTCAGGGAGTGTGGAGGTGTGGGAAGGTCTTTACTCAGGGAGTGTGGCGGTGCGGAAGGACTGAACTCGGAGTGTGGAGGTGTGGAAGGTCTGTACTCGGAGTGTGGAGTTGTGGGAAGGTCTGTACTCGGAATGTGGAGGTGCGGAAGGTCTGTACTCGGAGTGTGGAGGTGAGGATGGTCTGTTCTCAGGTACTGTGGTGGTGTGGAAGGTCTGTATTCACGGAGCGTGGATTTGTGGAAAGTCTGTACTCGGAGTGTGGAGGTGCGGAAGGTCTGTACTCAGGGAGTGTGCAGGTGTGGAAGGTCTGTAGTCGGAGTGTGGAGGTGAGGGAAGGTCTGTACTCGGAGTGTGGAGGTGCGGAAGGTCTCTACTCAGGGAGTGTGGAGGTGTGGGAAGGTCTGTACTCGGAGTGTGGAGGTGCGGAACGTCTGTACTCAGGGAGTGTGGAGGTGTGGGAAGGTCTACTCGCAGTGTGGAGGTGTGGGATGGTCTGTATTCGGAGTGTGGAAATACCTGAAAGTCTGTACTCAGGGAGTGCGGAGGTGTAGGAAGGTCTGTACTCGGAGTGTGGAGGTGAGGAATGTCTGTAGTCAGGGAGTGTGGATGTGTGGGAATGTCTGTACTCAGGGAGTGTGGAGGTGTGGGAATGTCTGTACTCATGGAATGTGGATGTCTGGGAAGGTCTGTATTCAGAGTGTGGAGGTGTAGCAATGTCTGTTCTCAGGGCGTGTGGAGGTGTGGGAAGGTCTTTACTCAGGGAGTGTGGCGGTGCGGAAGATCTGCTCGCAGTGTGGAGGTGAGGAAGGTCTGTATTTGGAGTATGGAGGTGCGGAAGGTCTGTACTCAGGGATGTGGAGGTGTGGGAAGTTCTGTACTCGGAGTGTGGAGGTGTGGGAAGGTCTGTATTTGGAGTGTGGAGGTGCGGAAGGTCTGTACTCAGGGATTGTGGAAGTGTGTGACGGTTTGCACTCGGTGTGTGGAGGTGTGGGAAGGTCTGTACTCGGACTGTGGAGGTGTGGGAAGGTCTGTACTCGGACTGTGGAGGTGCGTGAAGGTCTGTACTCAGAGAGTATGGAGGTGTGGAAGGTCTACTCGCAGTGTGGAGGTGTGGGAAGGTCTGTATTCGGAGTGTAGAAATGCCTGAAAGTCTGTACTCAGGGAGTGCGGAGGTGTAGGAAGGTTTGTACTCGGAGCGTGGAAGTGTGGAAGGTCTGTACTCAGGGAGGTGTGGAGGTGCGGAAGGTCTGTACTCGGAGTGTGGAGGTGTGGAAGGCCTGTACTCGGAGTGTGGAGGTGTGGGAAGGTCTGTACTCGGAGTGAGGAGGTGTCGAAGGTCTGTACTCGGACTGTGGAGGTGTGCATGGTTTGTACTTGGAGTGCGGAGGTGAGGAGGTCTGTTCTCAGGTACTGTGGAGGTGTGAAAGATCTGTACTCAGGGAGTGTGGAGGTGTGGAAGGTCTGTACTCGGAGTGTGGAGCTGTGGAAGGTCTGTATTTGGAGTGTGGAGGTGCGGAAGGTCTGTACTCATGGAGTGTGGAGGTGTGGAAGGTCTGTACTCGGAGTGTGGAGGTGTGGAAGGTCTGAACTCAGGGAGTGTGGAGGTGTGGAAGGTCTGTACTCAGGGAGTGTGGAGGTGAGGGAAGGTCTGTACTCGGAGTGTGGAGGTGCGGGAATGTCTTTACTCATGGAATGTGGGTGTGTGGGAAGGTCTGTATTCAGAGTGTGGAGGTGTAGGAATGTCTGTACTCAGGGAGTGTGGAGGTGTGGGAAGGTCTTTACTCAGGGAGTGTGGCGGTGCGGAAGGACTGAACTCGGAGTGTGGAGGTGTGGAAGGTCTGTACTCAGGGAGTGTGGAGGTGTGGGAAGGTCTGTATTTGGAGTGTGGAGGTGCGGAACGTCTGTACTCAGGCAGTGTGGATGTGTGGGAAGGTCTGTACTCAGAGTGTGGAGGTGTGGGAATGTCTGTACTCGGAGTGTGGAGGTGTGGAAGGTCTGTCCTCAGGGAGTGTGGCGGTGCGGAAGGTCTGTACCCGGACTGTGGAGGTGTGGGAAGGTCTGTACTCAGAGTGTGGAGGTGTGGAAGGTCTACTCGCAGTGTGGAGGTGGGGGAAGGTCTGTACTCAGTGTGGAGGTGTGGAAGGTCTATACTCAGGGTGTGTGAAGGTGTGGAAAGTCTGTACTCAGGGAGGTGTGGAGGTGTGGAGGGTCTGTACTCGGAGTGTGGAGGTGAGTAAGGTCTGTTCTCAGGTACTGTGGAGGTGTGGAAGATCTGTACTCGGAGTGTGGAGGTGTGGATGGTCTGTACTCGGAGTGTGGAGGAGTGGGAAGGTCTGTACTCAGGGAGTGTGGGTGTGGAAAGGTCTGTACTCATTGAGTGTGGAGGTGCGGGAATGTCTGTACTCAGGGAGTGTGGAGGTGCGGGTATGTCTGTACTCATGGAATGTGGATGCGTTCGAAGGTCTGTATTCAGACTGTGGAGGTGTAGGAATGTCTGTTCTCAGGGAGTGTGGAGGTGTGGGAAGGTCTTTACTCAGGGAGTGTGGCGGTGCGGAAGGTCTGTACTCGGACTGTGGAGGTGTGTGATCGTCTGTACTCAGGGAGTGTGGAGGTGTGGAAGGTCCGTACTCAGGGAGTGTGGGTGTGGGAAGGTCTGTACTCAGGGAGTGTGGAGGTGCGGGAATGTCTGTACTCATGGAATGTGGATGTGTGGGAAGGTCTGTATTCAGAGTGTGGAGTTGTAGGAATGTCTGTACTCAGGGAGTGTGGAGGTGTGGGAATGACTGTACTCATGGAATGTGGATGTGTTCGAAGGTCTGTATTCAGACTGTGGAGGTGTAGGAATGTCTGTACTCAGGGAGTGTGGCGGTGCGGAAGGTCTGTACTCGGACTGTGGAGGTGTGTGATCGTCTGTACTCAGGGAGTGTGGAGGTTTGGAAGGTCTACACACAGTGTGGAGGTGTGGGAATGTCTGTATTCGGAGTGTGGAAATGCGGGAAAGTCTGTATTGAGGGAGTGCGGAGGTATAGGAAGGTTTGTACTCGGAGTGTGGATTTGTGGAACGTCTGTACTCGGAGTGTGGAGGTGTGGAAGGTCTACTCGCAGTGTGGAGGTGTGGGAAGGTCTGTATTCGGAGTGTGGAAATGCCTGAAAGTCTGTACTCAGGGAGTGCGGAGGTGTGGAAGGTCTGTACTCAGGAGTGTGGAGATGCGGAAGGTCTGTACTCAGGGATTGTGGAGGTGTGGGATGGTTTGTACTCGGAGTGTGGAGGTGTGGGAAGGTCTGTACTCAGGGAGTGTGGAGGTGCAGAAGGTCTGTACTCGGAGTGTGGAGGTGTGGAAGGTCTGTACTCAGGGAGTGTGGAGGTGTGGGAAGGTCTGTATTTGGAGTGTGGAGGTGCGGAAGGTCTGTACTCAGGCAGTGTGGATGTGTGGGAAGGTCTGTACTCAGAGTGTGGAGGTGTGGGAATGTCTGTACTCGGAGTGTGGGGGTGTGGACGGTCTGTACTCAGGGAGTGTGGCGGTGCGGAAGGTCTGTACCCGGACTGTGGAGGTGTGGGAAGGTCTGTACTCAGAGTGTGGAGGTGTGGAAGGTCTACTCGCAGTCTGGAGGTGGGGGAAGGTCTGTATTCAGAGTGTGGAAATGCGGGGAAGTCTGTAGTCAGCGAGTGCGGAGGTGTAGGAAGGTTTGTACTCGAAGTGTGGAGGTATGGAAGGTCTGTACTCAGGAGTGCGGAGGTGCGGAAGGTCTGTACTCGGAGTGTGGAGGTGTGCAAGGTCTGCACTCAGGGAGTGTGGAGGTGTGGAAGGTCTGTACTTGGAGTGTGGAGGTGTGGAAGGTCTGTATTTGGAGTGTGAAGGTGTGAAAGGTCTGTACACTGAGTGTGGAGGTGCGGGAAGATCAGACTCAGGGAGTGTGGAGGTGCAGGATGGTCTGTACTCGGAGTGTGGAGGTGCGGAAGGTCTGTACTTACTGAGTGTGGAGGTGTGGGAAAGTCTGTATTCGGAGTGTGGAGGTGAGGAACGTCTGTAATTGGACAGTGGAGGTGTGGGAATGTCTGTACTCGGAATGTGGAGGTGCGTCAACGTCTGTACTTAGGGAGTGTGGAGGTGTGGAATGTCTACTCGTAGTGTGGAGGTGTGGGAAGGTCTGTATTCGGAGTGTGGAAATGCCTGAAAGTCCATAGTCAGGGAGTGTGGAGGTGTGGAAGGTCTGTACTCGGAGTGTGGAGGTGCGGAAGGTCTGAACTCAGGGAGTGTGGAGGTTTGGAAGGTCTGTACTCAGGGAGTGTGGAGGTGAGGGAAGGTCTGTACTCGGAGAGTGGAGGTGCGGGAATGTCTTTACTCATGGAATGTGGGTGTGTGGGAAGGTCTGTATTCAGAGTGTGGAGGTGTAGGAATGTCTGTACTCAGGGAGTGTGGATGTGTGGGAAGGTCTTTACTCAGGGAGTGTGGCGGTGCGGAAGGACTGAACTCGGAGTGTGGAGGTGTGGAAGGTCTGTACTCGGACTGTGGAGCTGTGGGAAGGTCTGTACTCGGAATGTGGAGGTGCGTGAAGGTCTGTACTCAGTGAGTGTGGAGGTATGGATGGTCTGCACTCAGGGAGTGTGGAGGTGTGGGAAGGTATGTATTTGGAGTGTGGAGGTGCGGAAGGCCTGTACTCAGGGAGCGTGGAGGTGTGGAAGGTCTGTACTTGGAGTGTGGATGTGTGGAAGGTCTGTACTCGGAGTGTGGAGGTGTGGAAGGTCTGTACTCGGAGTGTGGAGGTGTGGAAGGTCTCTACTCAGGGAGTGTGGAGGTGTGGGAAGGTCTGTACTCGGAGTGTGGAGGTGCGGAAGGTCTGTACTCAGCGAGTGTGGAGGTGTGGGAAGTTCTGTACTCGGACTGTGGAGGTGCGTGAAGGTCTGTACTTAGTGAGTGTGGAGGTGTGGGAACGTCTGTATTCGGATTGTGGAGGTGAGGAAGGTCTATATTCGGAGTGTGGAGGTGAGGAAGGTTAGCACTCGGACTGTGGAGGTGCGTGAAGGTCTGTACTTAGGGAGTGTGGAGGTTTGGAAGGTCTACTCGCAGTGTGGAGGTGTGGGAAGGTCTGTATTCGGAGTGTGGAAATGCCTGAAAGTCTGTACTCAGGGAGTGCGGAGGTGTAGGAAGGTCTGTACTCGGAGAGTGGAGGTGTGGGAAGGTGTGTACTCAGGGAGTGTGGAGGTGCAGGAAGGTCTGTACTCTGAGTGTGGAGGTGCGGAATATCTGTACTTAGTGAGTGTGGAGGTGTGGGAAGGTCTGTATTCGGAGTGTGGAGGTGAGGAAGGTCTGTACTCGGAGTGTGGAGGTGAGGAATGTCTGTAGTCAGGGAGTGTGGATGTGTGGGAATGTTTGTACTCGGAGTGTGGAGGTGCGGGAATGTCTGTACTCATGGAATGTGGATGTCTGGGAAGGTCTGTATTCAGAGTGTGGAGGTGTGGAAGGTCTACTCGCAGTGTGGAGGTGTGGGAAGGTCTGTATTCAGAGTGTGGAAATGTGGGAAATTCTGTAGTCAGGGAGTGCGGAGGTGCAGGAAGGTTTGTACTCGAAGTCTGGAGGTATGGAAGGTCTGTACTCAGGAGTGTGGAGGTGCGGAAGGTCTGTGGTCAGGGAGTGTGGAGGTGTTCAAGGTCTGTACTCGGAGTGTGGAGGTGTGGAAGGTCTGTACTTGGAGTGTGGAGGTGTGGAAGGTCTGTATTTGGAGTGTGGAGTTGCGGAAGGTCTGTACTCAGGGTCTGTGGAGGTTTGGGAAGGTCTGTACTCAGAGTGTGGAGGTGTGGAAGGTCTGTACTCAGTGAGTGTGGAGGTACGGAAGGTCTGTACTCAGGGATTGTGGAGGTGTGGGAAGGTATGTACTTGGAGTGTGGAGGTGTGGAAGGTCTGTACTCGGAATGTGGAGGTGCGGAAAGTCTGTACTCGGAGTGTGGAGGTGAGGATGGTCTGTTCTCAGGTACTGTGGTGGTGTGGAAGGTCTGTACTCACGGAGCGTGGATTTGTGGAAAGTCTGTACTCGGAGTGTGGAGGTGCGGAAGGTCTGTACTCTGAGTGTGAGGGGTGTGGAATGTCTGTACTTAGTGAGTGTGGAGGTGTGGGAAGGTCTGTATTCGGAGTGTGGAGGTGAGGAAGATCTGTACTCGGAGTGTGG